>NC_142527.1:13657700-13687700 GCF_964205215.1 Stylophora pistillata | reverse complement strand
CTTTGACAACTTGGAAAATGGAATGTTGAGTTTTTTGATGACCCGAGCTCCATGCACCATAACCAGGTCTGGCTGTTCTTTTGAGGAAAGACTAAAGCTTACCCTGTCTAAGTTCTGAGTAGTAGCTTCATTGCCAACTGTATTAATGTTAAGGCGATATGTCTCACCAACAAGTTGTAAGCGTTCAGCTGTCTCTTCTAATCAGAGTTGAGTCACCTCCAGGATCAAGGACAGCGTATGTGTCGACCATGTTCCTTTGACTATGAATTCGAACTGGGAGCACTTGAAGGAGGACCTTCCGCTGAGGTTGAAAACAGACTTGGTTGATGTTGGTCTGGATGATGGGCAATGAATTTGACACCGGTTCTGGGTTACGAGCATTTTCCTTTGGAGAAGCCGATGTTTGGATAAAGCTACTTTTATTGCTGGTGAGGCTAGGACGCGACTGTACTCGAAGATCCTCGTGTAAAAGGGTGTGGTGGAAACGCCCGCACCGTTTAAGACAACGCTTTGTACTTGGGCAATTCTTGACTTGGTGGTTCATTTTCAAACAATTGAAACAAAGTCTATGTTCCCTTGCAATTTTTCGCCTTTCCTGTAGGTGCTTAGACTTAAAGACAGGACAAAAGGCAACAGGGTGTTTGTACTTGCAGATGACACACCCTTTTTCATTGGATGGGGCTTTCTCCGGCTCTTTGTTCAATGATTGGGTTTGGGCTAGTTTGGAATCTGACAAGTCGCTGCTCTTGCTTGGGGCGTCAGGAGGCCTTCCTGTTGTTGTGGCGAGGGAATTTAACTTAAGATTTGGCTTTGCTTTGGGGTACCTTTGTTTCTTGTTTGATTCTTTGCATATGAAATCTTCAAGGGGGTTAAACAGTGTTTCTACTCACTTGCGTAACCAGTTCTCAAATTCTACCAGGGTGGATCTATCACTGCGTCCATCTACGTATTCATACCATCTTACTCGGAGGTTCATGGGTAACCTCATGGTTGCCCTGCTGAGATACTAGCTGACTGACCCATCTTTACACACCCTGTTGAACATGCCTTCACTTGGTAATAGTAGTCACGTAATGCTTGCCTGTCATTTGAGGGTACATAGGCACTGTTGAGCATGTCATTCAGATAAGCTGTGGCCACACTACTGTGGTTCCCAAACTGACGTTTTAAAGTCTTAAGGGCAGTTGGGTAACTATGACCTGTAATACCTAGACTTTCCACTGCTTTCTTAGCTTCCCCGTCAAGATTTTGGAATAAATAAGCCATTCTATCTGAGTCGGTGAGGGTTGTCTTGTTGTGAATTTGATCACGAAAGCTCTCAATGAATTTAGGCCACTCGATAGGTTTTCCTGTGAATTTGAAGAGCTCAAGCAGTGGTAATCACTGCTCTGTTCTTGAGCTCGAAGAAGAGCTACACTTGAATCTGTCTGCAAGCTAGTAAAGGACCACTGAAAGGCTGTTTCCTGATCTTCTCTCAATTTATCAATAAATGTATCAACCGGTTCTTCTACTTGTAGTGAATGACTGTCATTTCTACCACTTCCTCACGCAGTTGTCTTTTTTGGGCTGTCCATCGTTGTTTTTTGACGGTGTCAAGCGCTTTTTTAGGGCGCCCCACAGTTTGAAAATCAAAATGAAATAACAGAGAAGTCTCTCTCTCCATTTCCTCTCCTGCTTCTACCATTTGCTGGTTGGAGACTTCAGGCATTTCCATGATTTCAGCAATCTCATTCAGTTGAGCATCGGAGATTCCATCGTCTCCGCATTCTTCTTGGAACGTACGTTTACCCTTTTTTAAAAAACAAACACACACATTGTAAATCAATTAACTAATACACACGCCATTGAAAGGAATCATTTTAAAAAATTAACGGTTTAAACACATACACTAATTATTCACAATCACGTCTGCAAACGGAACGAAATTTGAATATCCTACACGCGTGTCAATTCTCAGAGGACCTTTTTAAAAAAGAATACAGCTTGCACTTACGTTATTGTTAGGCATGATAACTGGATGAATAAGACTTGTGACTTTAAGAGCTGAGCTTCTTCTTCTCGCAGGAGGAATCGACTACTGTGCTGAAGCCAGAACCTCTGCTGGTTATATAGGAAAATTATAGCGTCCCCACGTGAGGATTCCTATCCAATCATATTTGAATATTTTTAATGGCGGAATATTAATTTTAGGGCATCGTTTGGGTGATTGACAGATTTTTACGGTGTCGTTTGGGTGATTGACGGTTAGCGAACTTTGTGTCATTACATCATTGTTGTGACACCTGTCACTCATCTAGCAGTAACGAAATCAGTTACCTTTCCTTTTACAGTTCATTCCATGCTAAAGCTACTTGGAGTTACATCAAAAAATCATTCTCTCTGTGTGTGTGTTTTACTTGGTCTAGACTACTTTACACAAGTCATTCTTTTGCTACCATTTATTTTTTAAAAAACAATGTAGTTACATTCAGTTTTTTTTTTCACAGAACATGAATACTCCTATACGTTCCAACCGTTTCCAAAACGATTCACCGCAACGCGATGGAAATCCTGTCAACTATTTTGTGTGTATGCTTCAAATATGTGTGAACATGTTTGCAGCCACAGCCACAGCCACCCCTTGTCGTCAGAATTGGGTGCATCGTCGTTGCCTTCACAATCATGTACAGACATCAAATTCCTGTGGTCTCTGTCGTACCCCTTAGCCCAATGATTTTATCACCCAGCACCATCAAGCCATTCTCCCTCTAGAAGAAGATTTGAACGAAACCCCAACTGACTTTGACACCACCGATGACGAACACAGGGAAATGTTAAGACAGCAAGCAATCACTGAACTTGGTCTCTTATTACAGCCTGGAGCCATAGAAGCCCGCATTCGCGAAGTGAGTATGTTTTCTATCTACCCCTTTTTCCTCCTAAGCATACTTCTAAATGAGTCTTTCCTTTCCTGTCTAGATGGATGATGATTCCCTTCTCGATGTGCAACATTTTATTCTCAAACATGCTTTTATCGTCTCCTATTTACAATCTTTGTTTCGAGACTTACACAACACTCTTCACCATAGATCACCTCATTCTCATCAGTTTATAAAAGTCGAAATTTATTACCCCGCAGATATGAACGACTATTTTTTACATTTTTGAGATTATTTTGTCAGCGTTTTAGATAGACCGTTATATATGAATAGAATATTTCAATTTGGTGACTTTTTACCTTCATTCATTCACTCTCTTCATTTGCATTTGGCGCCTTTTTTTTAAATTAGAGTCCGTTACCCTATATATGTACATTCCATGACACGCTTTCAACACCAATTTTTTCTCTATACTAATCGCTAACTTTCTTTTTTCTCTAGATACGCAACCTTCCTTCATGTCCTACTTTCGAATCCTATTTCAATCTTTTCAACCTTTTATCCCTTGCTTGCGAAGAATTATTCGACATTCTTAATTCGCAACTACATTCGCGACGCATAGAAATTGTGACTCATACACATTTTATTCCATTAGAAAGACCGTTTAATATTTTTCTTTTTTCCCCCACCTATTCATCGTTGTATTTATCTCTGGCCGATTTCTATTTCCCCTGAACTTTTCTTTTATAATGTGCAATTTGTTTCAGTGGAAGACACCGTTATTTATTTTTGTTTTTATTAAATTACAGATTCCTCCCGGAAGATTTTATCTTATGTATCGCACAACGCAGTTTGTTTTTTAATTCATCTATATTTTTTAATGCATTTTACGATCTCATCAATTTTCTTTTTCTTTCTTTTAACATTCGTTTAAGACAGCATTATGTGATCGATTTTTCTTTTAACTATGATTTCAATATGGTATTTTTCCTAGTTGCGTCTTTTATATTCTTTTTGGGCATATTTTATGGGAGTATACCTCCGTTAGGACTAGATTTACAATTCACCAGGGCATTTTAGAATATAGAAATCTCGTGCATTTTCATAGTATTTCTTACCCCATTCTAAACATTCATCTCTATTATCTTTTGTAGATTTCTCAAGATTCGCTCTGCCACATTTTACTTCAGCATGATTTTGTAATTCATTCTACTCACGTCCTGTTAGAGCACCTTCATTATTATCTTTTGTTTTTTCCACTCGAGAATTGTCATTTTTATGTAAAACCACTCTTTTCGCAATCGTTTGAGCACTACCTATTGTATCATCTTAATCCCCAGTTTTCACTTCAAAGCATATGGAATCTTTTTCATATTTATTTATTACCTTCGCAATTAGATGAATTCATGTCACCTCCATCTAGCGGATTACGCTACCCTTTGTTGCCGTTAAGCACTACCACCCATTCACCCCATATTCAATTAGTTTTATACCAATGTCTTAGGTAATCTTACTCTGACAATGCACGAGATTTTTTTAAAAAAGTTTTGCAATTTCTTTTCCTAGGTTTCTTCTATCTTTACTTTCGAGGCATGGGAGTACCGTCACTTGTTTTATTTTGTAGATTTTTACTTACGCGACTTGCCTTCGGATCGCGAACTCTTAATTGTATATAACCATTTTGATTATTTTGTACAGTGTAATTGTATTTTTGATATCATGCCTGTTATTCGTTTTTCCTATCAAAGAGCAAGAGTTGAAATGCTAGATATAGCCGAAGAGTTGTGTCGAAGTTTTTTTTCTGGTATTCGGCTTTCGTTTTATAGTTTACCGCTAGTTGAATAAACCACCATTCAGTTCAATACATGTCTTTATTGAGTCTTTGTCTCCTATTTGTACAGCAAATATCGTACCACTCTTTTTAATATTTCACAACCCTCCATGCTTCTACTTCACCCATCAGTATACTGGTTTTCTGTCCCGAATCTTGCCATGTTTCATAAACTTTTATGACATCTTCAAACGTAAAACAACGATCCTGTAGTTTCTTGCCGACTTTTGCAAATTCGTACCAGTGCGTAAATAAATACATTTGCATGTAGGCTCCTTGGGGGGGTACTGAACCGTCTTAGTTTTTCAGTCACCGCATGGTCTATGAGTTCACACCACTCCTCAAACTCAAATATTTCCATTTTACTTCGACGCGGGGGAATAAACGGTTCGTCTTGTTTTAAAATCTCGCGTACGAGTACCAAAAATACCCACACATCTCTATAATCAGCCACGCGGGAAATAAGGCGATGACATGTTTCTAACAATGGAGTAGTTTCAAATCCTAAGATGGGATGCAACAAGACACTAGCGCGACCCGATTTATTACAAGCATGTGTATCGAATTTATAAATTTCGTGCGGGCAAAGATACGATTGATAATATACTTCTTGGGGGTACGAATCAGAAAGGTCTTTACAACACGCCATCCTCCCATAAAATGACTACACACATGTACTGTCAAATACATTTATTAAAGTAACAATACGATCCACTCATTTCATTCCACAACTCCATAACGGAAAGTAACATTTCTTAAACTGAGTAACAACGACAAATGTCATTTCTTGTTCTCCTTTTTTGATTTTTCCAGCCGCTGCATTTGTTTGTCAAGTTGTTTCTCTGCAATGTACTGCAGTAACATTCTCAGGTTTCCCATTAACTTTTCTTTCATTTCTGAATAAACACCATCATCGTGACTTTTTGAAGAAGAGACAATCTTTTCAAGGCTGTCGAGAATTATCCTGACGTCGGCTGTATCATCACGGTGAAGTAGGTCGGGTATTGTATCTACCAGTAAATAGACTTGCTCTGGACACATTTGAACTGCTTTGGCTGCCATGGTTGAATTATGCTGGGACCTTGAATTCTTCTTCTTCTTTTTTCTTCAGACTTGAAGGGAAAGAGGACGCCTCGTGGTTTGACTGCCTCTGATATATACGCTTCTAACCAATCATAGCGACTTACATGATCTATCCAATCATAGTTCGACACAAACATCTAGAACGTGATACCCCTTTGTTACTGTAAAACTACTTTCACCAGTCTTTGATGAACTGCTGCGATTCCAGTGATTTTTTTAACCACTCTGGGGAAAATTTTTCGCAGGTCAATGTCACCAGTTCACTCATGACCTCTGCATGGCTTAACATGGGATTACGGAACGTTGACCAGACTTCTGTCACATCGTCGATATAAAAATTATTTTTCCTTAACCGTTCACCCAATTGCTGAAACGTGTCCCAATGTTCAAACATTAGAGCTGCATGTGACCACCGATAGGATTTGGCCAGTCGTTGACTTCACACACAATGTCATCAAATACATTTTCGCATGCATCCATGAACTTATATTTGCTGGTTTTATCTTTCATGTGAATGTCTGGGAATTCCTTGTCAAAGGCGGTTTGTAAATACCGCAAGAAATAATACACTTTCATGGGATACCGCGTGGTAGAAATCAGTTCGTAGCGTATCTTTGGCGATAAAGGTTTGTTGAAATATCCCAATATGCCACGTATGAGTTCACGAGGACTGCTTATTTTGTTTGTGGCATCCAAATCAAACAGGTACTTGTGTTGGTAAAGTAATTCGCTATCATTCAATATTCTCACGTCGCTCATGATGATGTGACTGCTTTCCTGACTTGGTATGAAATGATGATTTTGTGTCTACCGCTAGCTTTAAGGAATATCCATGGGTTTTTGATTCTCCACGATTCGTACTGGTAAATAACATCTCAGACAATAACTACAATAAAACGGCGTATGATGCCAACAGTTTGTACATTGGAACCATCTTTCTGCCAGTCTTTGGGCAAAGGCTTTATTATTCCAAATGTATTGTTGCGGCATCTTTCATTCAATTTTGAGTTTAGCTAACTTTTCGGTAATGTCTTCAATCCACTTGGGTAAATAGGCTTTTCTAGCCAGCAAAAACACCTTGCAATTCGTACCGTCAATAGCTGTGTCTAATGTAATGAGTTTGGCGCCAAAAATAGACGAACTTCGTACTTTTTTGAACACCCACAAATTTGATCTTTGTTGTATAACGGAGACATGGCTGAAAGATTCTATTGATGACAGCGTAGTTGACATTAGTGGCTACAACATTATACGCAAAGATAGGACCCACAGGCTACATGGGGGTGTGGCTCTATATGTAGAAGATTCCATCAAATTCTCAATTCTACGGGACTATGAGTTCCCTGACCCCGAGGGCCCTGAGGTTTTGTGGGCCAAGATCACGCCCAACCGATTGTCTCGGGGTTATAGCTGCCTTATCATTGGTACAGTATACCATCCTCCACCACCTGCCAAAGATGAGCCCCTCCTTGATTACATGATGGATTCTCTCTCTAGGATAGAGAGTGATATCCCTGGCGCAGGTATAATTCTCGCTGGCGACTGGAACAGGGCAAATGTTTCACCAGTTATTAAGCAGTTCCGCCTCACGCAAGTCGTCCATTTTCCAACAAGAGGGAATCGTACACTCGACAAAGTGTTAACTAATCTTACAGAACACTACGAGAAACCTTCTCCATTCCCGCCATTCGGACTATCCGATCATTGTACTGTTGGTTTGTTTCCAAAAATTAGATCGAAGGCCAATATTCCTGCATACAGAACGGTTACTACACGTGCTGTTAACGCTGAGTCCAAACAGGCTTTTGGTCGTTATATGACGGGGGTCGACTGGTCATTAATCGACACTATAGATAGCGTCCAAGAACAGTATGCTCACTTCAGTCACCTAATTCACATAGGGTTAGATTCTATCCTTCCCAAAAAGCGAGTTAAGTTCCACCGAAACGACGCACCATGGATTTCACCCAAACTCAAGGCACTTATAGCACACCGTCAAAGAGCATATTACCAAGACAAGAAACCATTGTTCCACTACTACCGGAACAAAGTAAACAGGGAACGGAAGCTCTGCAAACGCTCTTATTACAACACTAAAGTCAGCGTTTTGACCGAAAACAATCCTAAAATGTGGTGGTCCGAATGTAGGCGGTTATGTGGAATGAACAAAACATCTACAAGTGTCGCAAATCAGCTCCTAGCAAGTAAACCAGCTACCTCAATCAACCTTAAGATCTTGGCTAATGAAATCAATACAGCTCTGCTGGAACCTCAAGCTTCGTTTGACCCACTTTTAGATAATATCGAAACTGTGAGCACTGAGGGTTTTAAAAATCCCATTATTTCACTGGAAGCTACCTTCAAATGCCTTAGTACGGTCATCTCCTCCAAAGCTGGGGGCCCAGATAATATCCCAAACTGGGTCTTGCGTGACTTCGCTCCTGAACTTGCTCAACATCTTCGTTGTATCATCAATTCCTCTATTAGTCAAGGCACTTTACCAGACATTTGGAAATGTGCAAACATCACCCCTCTTCCCAAAACAAAGATAGTTGAGGATGCGGCGAAGGATTTGAGACCTATTTCATTGACGCCAACGTTGTCCAAAATTGCCGAACACTACGTCGTCCATGAGCATGTGAAACCAGCACTTCTAAAACGCCTGGAACCCGATCAATTTGGGTGTATTCCAGGATCCTCCACTGCGCACGCATTAATAAATCTGATGCACAATTGGGCGCAAGCAACAGATGGAACGGGGAACACCGTGCGAATCTTTGCGTTGGATTATAGAAAAGCCTTCGATCTGATAGACCACAGCCTCTTGTTATCGAAACTCTCGACCTACAACATTAACCCTTACATCATTAATTGGATAATAGCCTTTCTTAAAGATAGGAAACAAAGGGTCAAACTTGCACATGATTGTCTCTCAGAGTGGGGATCGGTCCGAGCAGGAGTACCGCAGGGAACAAAATTGGGACCGTGGCTATTCTTGGTTATGATAAACGATTTGAAAGTACCATCAGCCAGTGATTGTATAAAATATGTAGATGACACGACAGTGTATGAAATCATAAGCAAGGGTGGTCCTAGCAATGCTCAGTCTATGATAAACGAAGTAGCTACCTGGTCAACACTCAATTCATTTCAACTCCATCCGAAAAAATGTAATGAGCTAAGAGTTTCCTTTGTGCGCTCCCCTCCTTCCTACGATCTGATAGAAATTAATGGCTCTAAGGTTAGTGCCGTTAGTGTCGTAAAATTACTGGGTGTGTATTTTCAAGACAACCTCAAGTGGAACACTCACGTTACTGAGACGATTAAAAAGGCCGCTAAGCGCCTTTACTTTTTAACTCAGTTAAAGCGAGCTAAGGTACCATCACCTGAATTAGTTAATTTTTATGTTGCTTGTATTCAATCTGTCTTACTTTATGGATGTCAGGTCTACCATTATAGCCTCCCCAATTATTTGAGCTTAGGTTTAGAGCGTGTCCAAAAGAGAGCCTTGAAAATTATATACGGTTATGATAATCATTATAGAGAAGTGCTTCAGATGGCAGAGCTGAAAACCCTAAGGGATCGGAGAGAAGACCTTTGCTTAAAATTCTTTAACAACATCGTCTCCAATCCCTTGGATTGTTTGTACCACTTACTGCCTTTCGATAACCGAGGTCAACTTATGGAGTTACGACAACGCAGACCATTTAGAGTTTCCTTTAAAACAAATCGGTTCAGAGATACTTTCATTCCGGCAAGCGCAAGACATTTTAACTAACATTTATTACAATTGTATATGTAAATTAGTTCCCTTTTAGGTTTGATTTTATTGTATAGTTCTATTACATAATTTGTACACCTTTGCAATTCAGCTTCCAGCTGCTATTAAGGTATTCTTCTCAATAAACGTCTATCTACGTCTATCTACGTCTATCTACGTCTAAAGAAAATAATATTGACTCTGTGACAAGCTTCTTTCCAAATCTCTTCTTTCCATAGACAAGTATCACAATGGCCACATTCACAAGCTAACTCTTTCTCAGAAGGCATGGCTAAAATGAATCAAGTGAGTAGTGAACGCTGAATTTATAGATACTTTTTTATGACAGCTTGTCAATCACATTTTTGATTGACACTTTTTTACGAGTATATCCTACAGACATTTTAGAGTTTCATTCCAAACATCATGTCTTACGAGAAAGATCTATGTCTCACGCAATTAAGTGGAACGCTTGAACAGAATCCTCAATGGGCCGGAACGGCGATGGATGAAATATTTGGGTTGATCAACATGAAAGCGTCTTCACAAGATCTCTGTCACATACGCCGACAAGTTTCCAAATACATTGACGAAATGGAAAGTTTTAATTTACAAGCGGTGGAACATTCTATAAAAAATCAATTATATACACAGGAGGAATACAATGAGGGTAAGACATGTATGTGATCGTTCTGCACTCTTTCTCCTCTACTTCGCTCTCTACTGGACCAACCAACCATTTCTGAACGGAAGACATTACAGAAGCTATGAATCTACAAATTGGCCTCGAAAATGCGACCCGAGACTGAATATTCTGCCTCCTAGAAGGGATTTTTTCTTTCCATCGTCGCATTTCTGTTCGACCTACAAAGCTGCCGGAATCTTGCCTCACAATACATCTAATTACTCTAACAAAGATGTCTTGTTTACAACGATCATCTCACATCGCTGGAGGAATTGCTGTACAATCACTGGTTCGCTTCTGCACAGGAATTTATCAAAGCGGCGCAGGACGAAAAGACACAAAAGACCATTCTTTTATTATCCCAACAGCTTCGCCACTTTTAACATGGAACTAATTGGCGATCTTACATTTAAACTCAATCCCGGACCCTCTATGAACAAAACAATACCAGTCATTGTTTCATCGCAAGCCAAGCGCAGCCATGCGTTACGGCCAACCACTGTGTTACACAACGTCGCCCTCGGCTCCAAAAATTGCTGTCCCAGAGGAGTGAATTGGCACAATCTTATCAGCATAAGATGCTCAAAGCAAAAACCGCAGAATAGATTCGTATCCATTGACTTCTGTTTGTTGAATACCAGATCGATCAATAAGAAGGAACTTGCGATCAAAGATTACGCAGTTGACAATAACGTGGACATTTTTGCAATGACTGAGACATGGCTGAGTAATAATGAAAACTATAATTTTTCCCTCACCGAAGTCTGCCCCACTGGATACCAGTTCTATCACGTTCCTCGAAAAAACTCACGAGGGGGAGGAGTTGGTCTCCTAATAAAGAAACGCGTGAAGGTTACGAAACAAACCCAAAGAAATTTCAAGTCTTTCGAATACCTGGACATCGTAACGATATGCTCCACTGGGTCTACAAGAATTGTTACCATCTATAGACCACCTCCATCTCAGGCAAATCAACTAAATAGTGCTCTCTTCTTCGAAGAATTCTGCATTCTCACAGAACAGTTAGTTGTGTTCCCTGGTAACCTACTTATAGTGGGTGACTTCAGCTACCACGTGGATAATATCAGCAATTTGGATACTGTCAAATTTAACAACATCTTAGAATCGTTCGGCCTAGTCCAGCATGTAAATGGACCCACCCATAAAAAGGGCCACACCTTAGACCTGATCATAACTAGAGCCGAGGACGAACTAGTAAATAGCACTGAAATACAGGATCCCATGCTGTCCGATCACTATGCTGTACACTGCACACTTCGTCTAAAGAAACCACCTCTGGAACAAAAGGAAATTAGTTATCAAAAACTGCGCTCGGTAAATATGGGCAGTTTTAATGATGATCTAAAGCAGTCCGACCTTCTGTCAACTAGCACCCCTGATCTTACAGGTCTCATTGAAAAATACGAAAACACACTGACGGAAATACTTGAAATGCATGCCCCTTTAAAACGACGCCTGATAACCCTCCGCCCATCAGCACCATGGTACCACGAGGGTATTAGTAATGCTAAGAGAAAACGCCGGAAGATGGAGCGCCGCTTGCGATCATCAAGACTGTGCATTGACAGACAGATATATGTCGAGCAGTGTCGGGCTGTGAATAAAATGCTTAAAGACGCAAAGGCTTCATACTACTCATCTATTATCTCAGAGAATGCATCAGATCCAAAAGTGCTTTTCGACGCAGTTGACAAGCTATTAAACCGCAAAGTAGAGAGATGCTATCCGACCGCATCCTCAACTATTGAGCTTACGAACAAATTTGCCGACTTTTTTGACAAGAAGATAGCAACAATAAGAACAAAGCTAACCAATGAAGCAAATACCAGTACCCAGTCCTGGGAAGCAGACAAGAAGCCTTGTCATGCCGAATTCACAGAGTTCAGAGTGATTTCGGAGAGAGAGATTGAGCGTTTTGTAGACACTATCGGTAAAAAATCCTGCGATCTTGATCCTATACCAACATCTATTCTAAAGGAATGTAAATCAGCCCTTCTACCTGTCTTAACTAACATCGTTAACATGTCGCTCCAATCAGCATCAATGCCTACTGCACTAAAAGCAGCAGCGATCAAACCGAAGTTGAAGAAGGACAACCTGGACTCTGAGGATTATTCAAATTTTAGACCTATCTCAAATCTGAAGGTCACAACAAAGATAATTGAAAAGGCAGTTTTTTGTCAATTGAGCGATCACCTACGTGATAATGATCTAGAGGAATCTTTTCAGTCTGCGTATAAGCATTTTCACAGCACGGAGACTGCCCTCTTGAGGGTGCAAAATGACGTTCTCTTAGAAATAGACAATCAAAAATGTGTTGCCATGCTATTGTTGGACATGTCTGCGGCGTTTGATACAGTCGACCACGATCTACTACTAGAACGAATGGAAAAACGGAATGGAGTAAAAGGAAATGTGCTAAAATGGTTTCGATCCTATCTCCAAGACCGAAAACAGTTTGTAATAATTGATGGAAACAAGTCAAAGACGAAAGAACTTCGGTACGGTGTTCCCCAGGGATCAGTACTGGGTCCGATTTTATACTTATTATACACTTCACCCATTGGGGACATCATCAGACGGCACGGACTAAACTACCATCTCTACGCTGATGACACCCAGCTCTATCTCCCTTTCAAGCCCAACCCAGCCGAATAACCCAGTTCTATAGCAAAAATAGAGGCATGTGTTTCTGAGATAGACTCATGGATGGTGTGCAACAAACTGAAACTAAACAGAGAAAAGACGGAGCTATTGATCTTGAGCGCACGACACCGTCCACCCCCATTAGTAGAGTATGTTGAGGTGTCTGGTGAGCGGATCGAGCCATCTCCCTCTGCAAGAAACATTGGAGTTATCTTCGATGAGCACATGTCATTAGATAAGCATGTCACCAGTACCTGCAAAGCCTGCTTCTTCCACCTTAGAAACATTAGCAAGATAAGGGACTGCCTATCTCTAGCAGACACTGAAAAGCTAGTTCATGCATTCATTACATTTAAGCTAGATAACACCAACTCGCTACTATACGGACTGCCCAAATTCCTGATAGATCGCTTACAAAATGTCCAGAATGCCGCAGCTCGTGTCGTCACTCATACAAGAAAGTACGACCATATCACACCTATCTTAAAGCAGCTGCATTGGCTCCCAGTTAGCCAGCGCATAGATTACAAGATACTACTTCTGACCTACAAAGCGCTCAACGGCCAGGCCCCTAGTTACATCACTGAACTGTTGAAGCCTTATGTAACGACCAGAAATCTGAGGTCCTCCTCTAAAAATTTACTTAAAGTACCATCTGTTAAGCTAGCAAGTTATGGTCATAGGTGTTTCTCTTTTGTAGCACCGACTCTATGGAACTCTCTTCCAAACAACATAAGAGTGAGTGGCTCGCTATCACATTTTAAGACCTGTATAAAGACATACCTTTTTAACAAATTTTACAATTAGACTACTCCTTACTGAGCTATTTAATTATGTAAGTAGTAAGTTTAGGCCGCTAGATAGTTAGCTAGTAAATTAGTTAATTAGTTAGTGAGCTAGTTAATTGGCTAGGAAATTAGTTAATTTCAATATAAGTTTCAAGTTTTTTACTCTCATTATTACAGACTACCTTATTAGCTAGTTTCTTTTACTCATGTTTTAGAGATTTTTACAGTTTTTTAATCTTATCGGTCCGATTTATAAAATTATTGTACAGCGCTATTGGATAGTGATAGAAATAGCGCTATAGTGTGTTTTCATGTGACGTCACGGCATATATTAATTTCATACGCCGCCATGTTGGTGGAGTAAAAGACCCAATATGGCGACTAGTCATGCGGAACAAAACGTAAACAGTGAGTCAGAAAAAGGAATTATTCATGAGATCCCTTTGTCTGAATATGCAAAATCTCTCGACAGTGCTGTTAGAAAGCGTTATATTGAGAAAATATCTGTTATTGGAATAGACCCTCTCTTTATTCCAGAGGAAAAGTTGAGTACCGAATGCCTTCCCCGCATAGAACCACTCGATCTTGTATCGTATCTTGTTTTAGAGACAAGTTTTTATACCAAAGATCAATTTAAAAATTTTAGAGGCTTGCAAGCCTACAACCAAATGGTATCCGGCTTTATTACAAGTATTTTAGGTCAGATTTTTAGTGGTAAATACGTGGTTATTGGCAAAGTTCGACACTCACAGCGAATGAATGAACCACCGGTGCAGCTTTGGATAATCACAACTAAAGATGGGACTGTTCTTTCTGCGCATTGTCATGGATGTATGGCGGGTTTAGGAGAGTGCTGTTCGCATATTGCCAGTATTCTTTTTTACTTAGAAGTTTCGACAAGGTTAAACGAGAAGCTCGCGTGCACCCAAGTTAAATGCTCTTGGATTTTGCCCGCTACAGTGAAAAGCGTGGATTATTTAAGAGTGAAGGATATTAATTTCACATCTGCGAAGAAAATGAAGTCTGATCTTGACAAGACTGTTAATTCTTTGAATTGTGCTGCAGATACCAAGAGTTTGAGTGCTTCCTTGGAATCAAGCGGTGCAAGTGCTTCTGCAACGCCACGCAAGCCAAAGGCCCCTCCACCTAGACCCTCTTTTAAGGAGCTTGATGCATTTTATGAATCGCTCAGTCAATGCCAAGTAAAGCCTGTTTGCTTGAGTTTGGAAAAGTCATATGCAGCGATGTTTATTTCTAAAACAAGGGGCATCAACCCTCTTTCAGATTTGTTTGATCCCAAATTCCTGCAGCTTAACTACATTGATCTTCTAAAGGAATGCTACAAAGTTGAAGTTAGTATCAGTCTTGAAGAAGTTGCCTTGATTGAAAGAGAAACCGTGGAGCAAACGAAAAGTAATGCCTTTTATCGATACCGAGCTTGTAGGATTGGTGCTTCAAAGTCTCGTGCTGCCTCTCATACAGATCCATCACAGCCATCCCAGTCTCTAATTAAATCTATTTGTTATCCACATCTTTTTTGTTTCAGCACAGCAGCAACAATCCATGGTTGTAAGCATGAGCAAACTGCAATAGAAGCATATGAAACTCATATGAAGCAGAGTCATACTAATTTTAAGGTGACAAAATGTGGAACATTTATTGATGTAGAGCATCCTTTTCTTCATGCCACCCCTGATTTTTTATGTGAATGTGATTGTTGTGGATATGGCTGTGGTGAGGTAAAGTGCCCATATTGCATTGAAGGAACTGATTTCAAGAACTATTGTGAGAAGAAGTCATCTTGTCTTCAATGGAATGGTGAGAAATTCTCCTTAAAGAAAAATCATTCGTACTACTACCAAGTCCAGCAACAACTCCACATAACCAAAAGGGCCTATTGTGATTTTGTTGTTTTCTCTATTTCAAAAAATGGTTCCAAGCTAGTTCAGGAGAGAATTTTTCCAGATTCTGAACATTTTGCTTTGCAGGTGGCAAAGCTTTCTTTGTTTTGGAGGACCTGCATATTACCTGAAGTCCTTGGCAGATGGTACACGCGAAAGATGGATTTGAAGAAAGAGCTTGGTTCTGTCTCATGTGGGGGTGAATGTTACTGCAGGAGGACCTCAAATGAACCTACTGCAACATGTTCAAATCCGGAGTGTCCCATTTCCCGATTCCATTTAGCCTGTCTCTCCATGAAAAATGTTGCAAAGACATGGTTATGTCCACATTGTAGAAAATTACCTAAGTTTGGCCATGGTAAGAAAGGGTTAAAGACACATGATAAAGTTCCTAATTTATTTGAAGAAGCTTTGTCAATGGAAAGTATCTGTGTTTGTAAAAGGAAAGCAAATTCTGATGACAAATAGCTGAAATGCCACAATGATAGTTGTTCTAATGGGAAGTTTTTTCATTTACAGTGCATGTCATATAAGCGATACCCAAATAATTATAAATCTTCTTGGGCATGTAACTTCTGCAAATTGGACAGCATTCGTTCCACTAAATCTATCAAACCTAAAGCTACAAATTCAAATCTACCTTTTTCACCTTCTGAGAGTTCTGTTCATAATGATCATGAGATTGTCTACTTTGGTACTAGAGAAACTGAGCAAGTGGATAAATACAGTATCATTTCAACACTTACAAATCACGACTTCGATGTTATAGAATCATCTACTGGCTGGTTGGAAAATACTGTCATTCAACAAGCTCATGTCCTTTTAAAGCAAGTTAACCCAGATATTCAAGGATTTCAACGTCCAAGCTTGGGTCCATGCCACAACTTTGACAAGGTTCATGGAGATTTTGTACAGATCTTGCATACTGGGGGAAACCATTGGGTGTGTGCTAGTTCAATTGGCTGTGAAAAAGGTGTTGTAAATTTGTATGACAGCCTTTTCAATGATGTTATACTTGATGATCTTGAACAACAAGTAGAGAGTCTAGTTGGAGAGGATTTCCAAGGAATCAATGTTGTACCAATACAGCAACAATCAAATGGTTCAGATTGTGGTGTATTTGCTATTGCTTTTGCAACAAGTCTTGTTTACACATTGGACCCAAATATTCCTCAACTTAATGTATCAAAGATGCGACTTCATTTGTATGCTTGCCTGAAAGCTTGTCTCATTACCCCTTTTCCCACAGTCGAAAGCACATAACATCTGATACCACATTCAGTTTAAAATTGTATTGACTAACTTAAAATAATTAAACATTCCATTCCATGAATAAAAAATGAAACAAACTTTTTGCATTATTATTACAGACTTTCATAAACTATGTTAAATTTTTGGTGGTTAAATCTGAGAACTTCCACATGGTTACTACTGGGCAACAGCATGTTGTGTAAGCAAGGATAGAATAGTGCACTATAACAGTTATATTTATTAGTCACACAGCCGTAATTCTGGTGCTTTCATTTGTTAGAAATTTGAAAAATTCACCACCAAAAATTTAATATAGTTTCACTGTTACTATTTAGGCTTTCAATCAAAAGGTACAGTAGGAGGGCATAGGTTTACTAGTGCAGAGCAAATTCTAATCATTCTGTCAACTAGAGGTACAGATTCGCCTTTTCGACAAATTAGGTAATCAGTTGGTAAAGTTTGTTGAAGAATGGTATATTTCTGTCTAAGCAAACCAATGATTCTTTCAACGTGTATTCGGACAGAAGCAATTTTTCTTGTCTGTTCCACGTCCGCAGGATCAAGTTGGTCTTTACCTTTGGTGAATGCAGGAATGTTCAATTGGGCTTGCTGAAATTGAACACTTTCATGAATGGTAAAACCCCTATCTGCAAGAACCAAATCACCTGGTATAAGTTTATCCAGTAGACCACAGTTTTCAGTTAAAAATTTATCTGAAGTTCTCCCTCCCCAAGCCTCACTAACAAAACAAATTGTACCCTGTGGTGTAATTCCAATTAATACTTTAACAGTGTTATGATGCTTGTAACTTGAAAAAGTCTGTGCTCTTGCAAGGAGATTAGTCGGTCTATCAATAAAAATTTCAAAGCAATCAATGATAACTGTGGTTTTGCGTCCGAATGAGTCCAGGAAACATCTAGGCATGGTTGCGTACAATTCGTCACGATCTGGCCATTTGACAAGAGGACCTAAGCGAACATCCATGACAGTCAGCCAAGCAGACAAAATTCGAGAAACCACTGCAGATGAAATTTTTAAATGATACGCAAGGTCAAGATGAGGAACAGCAAGTCTCAATTTTACTAAAACCATTGCAAACTCTTGAAACTTAGACAAAAGCTGAGGACGTCTGTCAACATAAGGTTCAACAAAACAGAAGACTTTTTGTAAAATTTCAAAGGAAGGTAGACCAGTGTAAAATTTTACTTTCTCGTTGTTATCAACAAAAAAAGCTTCATCAAAGTCAGAACATTGTTTATTAAGAAACAAAGACTCGGTTTGAAGCATACAATTATGCGTCTCACTTGTCTGAATGCCAACTGTTGTCGTTGAAACTGCTGTTTGTGTTACGGCATTTCTCAAGTTATCTGGCAAATTTTCAGCGAGGTCCTCGATATCGTCCATTTCAACGTCCGTAGTCGTAGACTGGAATAAATATTTAACACATACGCCAGGTTCATTCACTCTTTTTGACTTCTCTTTGGCCATTTCTTCTGTGCTCTCATGTGTACGTTTCCTTCGTTCTGCGACTCTCTTTGCTTTTTCAAGGCTTCGTTGCAGCGACGCTTCGTCTATCACAGATTTTTGATGTCCCATGTTAAGAGAAGGCACCCAGTCAACATTAAACTTATCCCACAAAGGAGCTGCTTTTCCTGAGTGAAAATGGTCTCCACACACACGATCGTTTTCAATTATTCGGT
The DNA here is from genome assembly GCF_964205215.1 of Stylophora pistillata. Lineage (NCBI taxonomy): Eukaryota > Metazoa > Cnidaria > Anthozoa > Scleractinia > Pocilloporidae > Stylophora > Stylophora pistillata. Next base: position 13,669,176 of record NC_142527.1, on the reverse strand, counting down.
CTGTTAAATCTTGTCGACGTATGGCTGACAGCCATCTTCGCCTGCGTTCAGTTGACAACATCTCCGTTTCCTCGCCTTGATTTTTAATAATTTTCGGTACACGACAGAATGAAAGATCTTTACGTTTAGATTTGTCGTTGGAACAGTTTATAATTAGGCAAAAAGCAGGCATTTTGCGACATACTTCAAACAAAGTAATGAAACTGTAATAGTTAAGTAAACACTTGCACGTCACCCTTTTCACTCCACCAACATGGCGGACGCTAAATTTTGGTGACGTCACAGCAGAATGTGCGAAAACACACTATATAAATACCGTTCTATTATTATTATTATTATTATTAATTATACAAAGATGTGATGACAGCGTTTCTGGCTTATGTGACTTATTTACAAGTCAAATATCGACCCGAGTGATATATTTACATACAGTCAAGCATGATTGCGGGTGATAGAAGTAATTACACAGCAGGATACATTTCAAGAACACAGGAACCCAATTATGAACTCTATTTATAATATCACAGAACATTTACTACATCATTGTAAAGATTAATGAAACACGTGGCCAAATAATAAATGTTTTTATTTGAAAAATTGACTTCTTTGTGTCTGTAATTTAATCCCTCCGCCATCTTGGATTTCTTTGTTGTCTTTGTTTCCGCCGCCATCTTGGATTTCTTTGTAACCGTTATTTTTCAAAAAAATTTTAACCCTAACCCTAACAAATCTCTCCCATACCTACGCTACTTAACCCTAACCCCAACCCTAAGCCTTACCCTAACCCTAACCCTAACCCTAACCTCGTCTTCCTACGTCATATGAATACATTCTCTCACTCGGCCGAGCCACTCGGACCCAGGCCCTGCGGGAAACTGCGAACAGGCCCCGTATACTACTGCTACTGCTCGAAACATCAGCTTGTGTAATCGTTACCGTGGCCAATTTACCATTTCAACTTTATTGATTCTCCAAATTATTTTGTACCCCCACCGTCTATGGACAATCCCTTCATCTCTATACTTGAACCAACTTCCTTCAAAGCATTGTGGAGGTCTTGACGATCCCGTGAAGTTACATCTCTTGTCCTTCTGTTAATAACCTCCTCAGTAATTGTTGCCTCTGCATTACACAAATCTCCATTGCATTTGCAAACAGTAGCACAGAATGAGTAACAGTTGTGGAGAGGAGACAATGACTTTATATTCTTGTCTAATGACTTATAAGCTCCAACACGTAGGCATCCATTTGTTTTTAAAAACTGTTTTACCTCCTTTTCACAAGGTCCAACTTGTTAACCATGATAAAGAACCACAATATGAGACTAAACACCATCTCTTCCAGCATGACCTGCCTCTTGGTGGAAATCTAACAAAGACCTTGCAGCTCCCCAACTAATGATGTAACAAATATCTGGAAAATTAATTCCCATGCACAGTGCTGTTGTTGCAACAACTACTCTTAATGCTGCCATTCCTAGCCTTTGGTGAACTAAAAATCCTTTCCTTGTTTCTGTCCCAGGAGTAAGAATGATATACTTCAAGAAAGCAGTTCTGTGGCACTTTATTTTGTTGGTCATATGCATGTGGGCCCAACTTGCTTAACAAGTAACTGGTAACATGTGCAATTTCATTTAGAGTGTTGCAAAATATGAGAGTTTTAGGTGTGTCTTTCGCATGCTGTTTTATTAGTTCGATAAGCCAATGCAGTTTTTCCAATGGTTGCTCTTTTTTAACCTTCTTAACAGAATATCTAAGATTTTCCTGGTTCGGACTCACATGCACTGTCAGCAGGTTTACCTTTAGTGCAAGGCTTTCTTGGATAGTTTTTACTGTCCTCTCATCAACAGTGCCTGTGATAGCAGCAACTGGAGTGCCTGGGAAACATATTGTTATAATTAATAGCGTGAAGAAGATGAAGAAGAAACTTTTATTTAGCTAGGGTAACTCCTACAGTTACAAAAACTGATATCCTTAGCGGCCCTTGATAAAAGAAATAAAAATATGTTAAAAAAATAATAATAAAACAATAATAATAATAGTATTTATTCTTATAAATGGTTTTTTTGGGCAGTTTGTACCACACAATAGAAGATTAAAACACTTCCAACAATTTTTCAGTATACATTGTTTTGTCACAAATCCGAAAACTTTTGACCTCCTTCAGGCACATTTTACCATTTTAAGATCACTAAATAACTTGTATGATTAGAGAAATATAATAAAAGAAGCCACCCTGAGGCTCAGGAACCATCAAAACAATTCTTCATCCATTTTTTTCCTCTAAGCCTTGAAGCAAAGTGTGAATTCTAATATCATAAGGCTATCTCCTTTTTTGCCCTGTTGTCAAATAACTTTGTATGGGTTTTTGGAAGGCTTACTAGTGGAGGGGCTTGAATCCAGGAGAGGAGGGAAATTATAATTGGTCAAAAATAGTGTTTTAAAACAGGCTGTGGACAAATCCATTTCAAACATGATATAACATGATATATTGGCAACAAAAAACTACAACAAAGAACCTAGTACTTTACCCAAGTTAGCCTAAAGAGGTTCTTACACAAATGAGTCCCGGATTTTTACTGTACTCCATATAATGTTAATTGTTTGCATTCAATACCATACCCAGTCTTCATCTTTATTAATTGATCTTTAAGAAATATTGTGTACCATATGGAAAGGTAAATTGCAAACTAAATGTAAAAATAATTACTTAACTCTCACCTTTCCTGTAGAAAGACCGTAAGGAGCCAAGTTTCCCAAGACTTTCACAAAGGGCTGTGGACGATATCTTTGACCTGGAACAATCAAATTAGGAATCCATCAAACTATGCTTAAATTAGATGTAGATCGATGCTTTTTTAATAAACACTCAATATGAGTGAGCACTTCTTTGTACACTTCCTGTACATGAACAAATTGTTTCTAGATGTTTACCTTTTTCCAGTCCAACTCTCAACGGTACGTGACTCGTTGACCACAATTGCAGTGAGATTGTGAAGTGAGCTGCCTTCACTTTTGAGGGATTCGAGGAACCTTTATGCCAGTGCTTCTCCAGCTGAAGCAAAAAGTAAGCGGTATTTGCCACTCTCAATGTCTATTTGAGTCAGGCAATGAGCCAGCCGAAATCCCCATCGAAGAGGCCTCCTTGATTTGGTCGTTAACAATACTTTTCAATGGACAGATTACAAGGAGAACATGGTTGTCCTTTAAAAGTGCTAACAGTTGGAAAATTAAGCTTTAACCAAATCCTGTGGGGAGAAGAGCAAGTAAATCCCCTCCTGTAAAAAGTTGTTTCACAGAGGACTTTTGCTCCTATTGATGATCGCAACTGAAGCCCCGTTCCAAAAGAAAATGTAATGCTTTTTCTAACGTAGCTTTGAACAGTACATCGAGCTGTTCCGCCATATTGGATTCTGGCTTTCATCAGATCGGAACAAATCTTTGATCGACACATGTCAAAATGCCAAGCCAATCAGGCGCTGCGTTCGCTGGTGAACACAGGTTTTCAAAATCGAGGGGTTTGTCCGCAAGCGTTTCCTTTCTTCCCTTCCCCCTTTTTCACTTTTTGGCTCTCATTTCAATTCTCGCCAAAACCGAGAATCTCTCGTTCCTCGGTAAACAGCACGGAAATGCTTGCGAGGCAGGCTAACATGGAGTAGTAGCTTACTACAGTCAGGACCTGATTACATGAGCCAGGCTGGCCCAGTTAGCTGGGCTGCTTTGGTGTGCTGAGATGACATTCAGCCCAGTATTACACGAGGTGAGCCAGCCCGGTTGATGACTAGGGTGATGAACCGCGGGAGACCGGAGTGAGCTTTGATTTTTTGATCCTCCCAGTATCTTTACCATTATATCATACAACTTCATTACCAACTTTCCTGAACCAGTTCTAGATCCCATTGTCACAGCATTACTAAATTTTTGCCGCAATTCTTTTATCTTTTCCATCACCCTGGAATAACCTTTCTCGATCAGTGCTTTCTCTGACTTGACTTTTTCCACCAACTCTTTCCCCTGAGACTCCTCAATATCTTCGGGAATGGCAGTAGTTTCTTCTGGCCCAAACAAGTCAACATCACCAGAAGAATACTTTCTCGCTATCACCTTTCTCACTGCTTCATATTGCTTGTTTTTATCAGCATTGAAGTCCACGTTGCGATACTCCATATTAACTTTGAATTCACCGAGCGCGCGAAGGTCGTCCACCATTTCAAAATTGTACATGCCAACAGAGACAGCGCGTCACTCAAGCTGAAAATAGACTGGACACCAGAAATAACTCAGAGGGAGTTGGTACCTAGTCACGATAAGTGCAAATTGTGGGAAATTGAAATTCCCGAATAAATCCTAACTTTTTCACTGTTTATCTAATGGAAATGAACCTTCTAATGGAATTCACAGAAGACAAATGCCCCACGCCTTCAAGGCGGAGATCGAGGGGTTTGCGAAGGGCTTCCATCAGCCAAAAACTAAGCACGAGATATCCACAACAACTATTGATTCATTTCAAGACATGATATGGGATAAACCCTTCGACGATCTTCTACCTACTTACGGTATTTTTTTTTCCATTTGGAGCTACATATTTGCTCTTGAAAGGAGACAAACCAACTTCACTTCAATTTGAAAAAAGGGTCACAAAGGCTGAAAAAATCTTTGCAGATAATCCTGTAGTGACCGGAAATTACTGTTGCGGGATTGATGTAACACTTTCACTTACTGAAACATCATCTACGGGACTATATTTGAGAACTCACTTAAATGTCCAGATCCCAGTGTCCAGAAATGAGAAACTCACAAGGGATCTAAGGAAATTGAAAATACAATTGTGAAAAATCTTAGTGGCCAGCTGGGAACTGAGCACAAAAAGGTAATTGCCACTGTGTAAAATCTAGTCACTTTGGCGACCCCACAGGTGGCGATGTTGTTGAGCTCTGTCAAGGTTATGTTTCTTGTTCTAACATAACTTAATGTAACAACAAGTAAATAAGAAGCTCATTGCAATTGCCCAATTGACATTAAGGGTCTGTGATTCCTAGAAGAAGCGCAGCTACCTGAGATGTTAAGTTCCTCACACTCTTGACAAGCACCATTTCTCAGTTATCTCTCTCTCTCTTTCTTGCCATCATACACCCATGAATTATTTGCCAAGTAAAGTGCATAAACAATTAATACTCTTGATATCCACTTGAAAACTGTTGATTACATAATGATATTGCAATGCAATAGACCTTTCATAACAAGGTCAAATTGGACTTAAAGTACTTTGGTTTAGTTCTAAAAGCCTTCCTAGCCTCTCTACAATGTGCAAGTTATAATCAATAGAGTTTTTCTTCTAAAATGAGGCCAGAGGGTTGTAATAATAATAATAATAATAATAATAATAATAATAATAATAATAATAATAATAATAATGTGAAATATTTTTTTACTACATTTTAATTTTGGATATGCTCAAATATGGTTCACAATATTGAGCAGGGAAAGAAATATTTCAAATCAAACAGAGATTAACAGTCTCATGTGGCAGAGGTCAGTTTGCTTTTCACAAAGTCAAGTGAAGTAGAAATCGGTATGTTGATAAGAATTACACAAGGTGTAATTAAGATTGATTCAAATTAATTACTTGTGTAGTGTACAAAAAAAAATTCGTCAGTTTGAAACGATTGCCTGCTTAAAACGAATTTTTTTAATACATTCAGATTTCAATACTTCATGGACTTTTTTAAGATACACCCAGTAATGCATAGAAAGGTGGTGTGTAGAAACAATTGATACTGAGTACTTAAAAGAACAGATCTTATTGATTTGCTTGATTTGTTTGTGTATTAGTTGTTGCCGTTGCTGTTAATATTGTAAGGAAAGTGAGCAAGTGTGTTCCTGACTTACTTGAAATATTCTTAGAGTGCTGGATTCCATGCTTTTCTCAAGGAAAACTACAGTTTAAGATGAGTTCTCATGAAACAATTGCAAGTCATTTCTTTGTAAACAGGAGCGGCCTTTTTGAGCAAAACGTGAACTGATATCTAAATTCAAAATAGTTAGCGTTCGTTTAGCACTGATGTTCACCTTGCGAAGCCGAACTAGACGACAGGTGCTCTTGTTTATCGAAACCAGACTTCCCCTTCCAAGTACCTTACAGTGTCCAGTCTATTTTTGGCTTGGGTGACGCGCTCAGGGTGTCAAGCACTTTAGGGGTCCAAAAATATAGGAATATAGGACTCAACAACCTGAAAATATAGGACAAAACCCACCAAAACTGCAAAAATATAGGACTAATCTGACAGTCACTTTTAGGCCCAACGTAAGGTTCTTTAGTTTTAAGACAATTTAATATCATTATTTATATGTTGCCAATTGAAAGTCAATAAAAGAAAGACACTTTAGGTTTCAAAAATCTCTTTATTTTTTTTTTCTGGAATCATTACCTGATCTTACTAACAATACGTTCTTCGGCTTGTGAGATCAATAAGAAGGGCAATCTGACATCCCTTTCAGTTCAACAATATAAACAATATAAACTGGTTTGAGTTCAAAACTCAGTACTGACACTTTTGTGAATGCAAGTAACAAGCAAGGAAATTTATATGCTACAAGGCCAAATAACTCAACACAAGTCACAGTTCTGGATGAACTTTCAGATAAGCTGAAGCATTCGGAAATTCTTCTATAAACAAGGCCTTCACCGCTGCTTTTAGGTCGCTGTGGTTGTCTTAACATTGGATTTCTTTTTTCTCTTCTTCTTTGATGCTTGCTTTGGTACCGAGGCACACACCCTGGCCTTCTTCATAGGAACTTCTCCTAAGCTTTTTTCAATAAGCTTCCGCTTTTGACACTCGACATTTCTCTGCTTCTCTCTTATCTCAGATATCTCTGCATTAAGCTTCTGTGCTAACCCTGAAGCAGTTTCTATCATGACTTCCGCTGCATTTATGCCAGCTCTATCACTGCTTTTGACTGAACTCTTCAGCTTGCTGTTTCCGTCGATAAGGAGTTGGCCAACTCCTTCCAGCTTTTCTCTTAGCTCCTTCTCTCTTTCGTTAAGGGCTGTTTCCTTTTCAAGGAGTGATGCATTCTTGGCCTTCAAAGCATCCATTTCTTTCTGTCGCCTAGCAATTTCTGCCTCTTCTTTCTCTTTTTCCTTCCTTCTCCTTTCATTCTCTTCTTTCTCTTTTTCACATTTCCAGGGTGTCCAGCGGCATGGTTGCCCAAAAAAATAGGAAAATAGGAATTTCAGGATTGAGAAAATAGGAAAAATAGGAAACTTTGCACTAAAAAATAGGAGAAAAATAGGAAAATCAATAGTACTTTCGTCAACAAAGGTAGCCTCCCCACACGCCAGCTGCTATCCCCGATTCACCACTTTAGTTGATCAACAGCAGTGAACATAAATAGGACAAAACGAGTTTTTTGGTTTGAATTTTTAATCTTCCTGATATCCCTCACTGAGATAAATCTATCAAAAAATCTGTACAACATAACTTTATTTACTTTGATTTCCCTAATTTTAAAGTAACAACTGAACTACTTCACCTTCACTTTTGTTCAGAAACAAAGTTGGCTTTTCATTATGTTTATAACTTCAACATTAATCCAGCAGATGATTGCTAACACAAGAACATTTTAGTCTTTACTGAGCTGGCAGAGCACCTGCGTAGAGGTGTAAAATGACAGTTTACATTTACTTTGACTTTCTTTTCTTTAATGGTACAGCAGAAACATCCGCTGGTAGGGCTTTCTCCAGCAACTTCTGATTGTTTATGTTAACCTCCTTTTGCTTCTCCCTTACTGCTTCAAGCTTCCTCTTTGCCTTTGCCTGATTCGATTTGGCCGTTTCAATCATGAGACATGCAACTTTTGCACCTTGTGAATCAACCTTGGAACCTGAAGATAGAGCAGCCTGCAACTTACATGTGCCCTCTGACAGTAGCTCATTAGCCGTTTGCATTTCATCCATTGCCTCCTGCTCCTTCTTGTCTAGCCTCTCTCCTTTATCTCTCAACGATCTTGTCTCTTTTCTTAACTTCTCCTGGTCTCTTTTCCTTCGTTCTTCCTCTTCAGCTTTCAATTTCTCATCCACCTCCTTTCTCTTCTTCTCGGCTTCTTCTTCATCCAGCCGCTGTCTATGATGCATGTGCGCAGATCGCACAGCAGTTAGAAGACCATCTGTCAGGGCAAATTTTTCCGGTCTCAGGTTTTCAGGATCATAAAACTTCAAAGCATCTTTCACAGATCTAAGGCCAACAATGGTCCTCTCTCCAAGAAGTGTCCTTTCTTGCGTCACAATGCGGGCATTCACTGACAGACTTCGTTCTGACTCAGCATTTGTTTGCGCAAGAATAAGACCTGATTTTACTACTTTTGGAAGAGCAACATATCGAGGCTCGGTCCCATTAAGAGACTTGAGATTGAATACTTCTTGCCAAAAATGGTCAACGCGTTTCTCTTTGTGTAACTGCTCAACATCTTCATCGACAGCATAAACTCGCCACTCATCTTGAACAATGCTGACATCCAACTGAGGCTGCAATTTTTTAGCCAGTAGTGCAATTGCCTTCACACTACTTGCCTTTTCTCTCTTGACAGGATTGAGACATCCTAATGCTTTTAAGAGAGTGTTCTGAAGAGGGAGATGAGACTGTAGATATGTAAGGGATGTGCTATAAAATGTGCGGATGCCAAGATATACAGACTTTCTACGATCTGGCTTGATTTGGGCTAAAGCCTTCTTGGTCGCCTCTCCAATTGCAATATCAGCATCGAGCAGCTGACTGTTTGCACTGCAGTCAATACTGACTAGATCACTACCAAACTTCTTCTCATACGCATCTTTCTTTAGGAATCTACCCATAAGCTTGCGCAAGAACTCAGACATTTTATCATATAAAAGGTGAACCTGTGGGCAGCTGTTCTGAAAAATGGTGAGGAAATCTTCAAAAACAGGTGAAACATTACCCACAAATTCCAACTGTGCCTTTGTTTTCTTTCCTTCTTCGTCATTTAACATTGCCGATACCCTCTTGTAAGCAACACTCTTAGGAGCTGTTTTGGGATCCTTTCCCAGATCCTTCACAAAGCTGCAGATGCAATCCCACTGCTCCAAAATTCTTCGCACAGAAGGGCCCAGACTAAGCCATCTCACCTCGGTATGCTTTTGGAAATTGTGCATCTCCACACCCATTGCAGATTGTAAAGTGTGATAGTCTTCTCGTCTAGCTGCACTGTACTTGAAAAGGGAGTGAATGTCCACACAAAGCTGTTCAATGTCTTTCCCATATTCCTCTAAACCCCTGCCAAAAGCATTATGGACGTTATGAAGAACACAACTTCCTAAGTCAATAAAACCACTAAAGTCTGGGTTGTCATTTTTGATTGCTCCTTCCAACTTTCTAACAATGGTTTTATTGACATTAGGGCCATCTCTTACCAAAGTGCACAGCTTCGTTATTGGAAGGTCATCTTTCAACATTGTTTGGAAGATACGGTTAGCCACCTTTTCACCCTCTGCATGACCAAAAAATAAAGAGGTATAGAAGTTTATCCAGACTTCATTATGAGTCGGGGACCAGTAACGAAAGGTAAGATCCATCTGTTTCTTGACCTGCGTGGTGGAGGTTTCGTCAAAGTGTAAACAAAAAGGCAGTTCTGACTTCTTTACATCATCAACAATTATCTGGTGATAGAAACACAAACACTTATAGTAAGTTACCTTTTTTTATTCATACACCAAATTAAAAGATGAAATACTGACATAAACTTTCATTGATATCAAGAATCACACATAAATATGCACTCATAATTTGCGTATTCAAATTGCACTTTATATAATACCTGTGTGCAGTGAGGGCCCAAGCCTTCCCCAATAACATAGGATGCACGGCTTCTACCCATTGAAAAACTTGAAGCAATCTTGCTGTCAGGAAACATCGCTTTAAATGTGTTGCCAAGATTGTCAACTGAGCGAAAGCTAAAGTTACATGACGCCAACTTTGCTAACCAAATCACCTCTGCTTGCAAGCTGGCATTTTTGTAATTGATAATGGACAGCTGTCCAGACGAACTTCTCCTGTGCTCTGGCAGATCACAACGGTTTGAGATGCCTGCACTTGGTTGACTCTGCAGTACAAACAACTTTCCTTGAGACTCATCCCTTGCAGGTTTAACAGCCTGAACATGCTTTGCTTTCCTCGCATGTTGCAATATCTGCGCTTTTCCAGAGTTGTCACAAAGAAACTCACTATCACAAAACCTACAGTAAGCATGGTAGTCATCTACTCCTTTACGACACCAAGAACTCAATCTTTGACCATTGGAATCGACGGCAGAAAGCCATGCATTGCTAAACTTTGTTCTACCGCCAGGCATTTTCATACACCGTATTCACAAATGGCGGACACGCGGGAAAAAACTGGTGCCTAGTCATGAAAGCGAGGCGGAGGATAAACAAAAATTGCAAATAAAGACTTTCAGAGAACTTGCAGATGTTTAAGCACGGATTCCACCTAAAATAGCTTTGTACGAACTCCGTTTTAAATACAATTACGTGGGATGCCTTCTGCTTTTAATGTTTAGTGGTGATTTGCTGTTCGCAATCAAAAAGGACGCGTATATCTTCAAGGAAACAGGATGATTTTGTAGGTTTGTGAAGCATCAGAAGCTCGACAAGTGGACGATGGCTGGAGAAAAGCGGCAAACATGTTTGCCCAAACTTCACATTGAAACCGAGTACAAAAGCCAGCTCACCGCAATTCGGTGAACAGAAATATAAACAAATCTTGGTGGCAAGAAAAAAAGAAACAAGCGAGAGATATATGGCCTACTCGTTAACGCAAGAGACGTCTGCCGCTGAACAATTCAAGTCTAGCCGATGGAAAAAAGGAAGACAGGAAAGAAGAGGTGACCGAGGTTTCAATGAAGTCATGTTTGATTTTTGTTTGCCAAGACGTAATTCTCTGGTCTTCATCGATGAAGGACATCAATAAGGACATCAATTAGAGCTAATTTTTTAGTATAAATGCAAGAGCGATCGGGTGGAGTACGCTCAAGATTTCAACTTGTTACTTGGCAGCCTCGGTAAGCCGGCCACATAATTTCAGCGAGTAATTTTGCATCTCTTATCTTTGGCTGTCAAGAGTTTTAACTTTATGTTCCATAATATTTTAAAGTTGAAGAATAGATAAATAAATAAAATGATGGTCTTCTTCAAGTTAAACGGATCCAGACTAGAATTTAATTATTCGGAACAGAAGCTTGCCGTGTTCAGTCCTGACACAAACATTGCCCTAAAAGTTTAAATAACTTAGTAAAATGTAAGCTTTATTCCACTTTTTTACCAAGAGCTCTCTGAGATAATGCCCTAGAGGAGACTAGGTAAATAGCAAGCCATAAGATTCACACACTACAGCTTCTAAGTTTGATAAAATTATTTTTAATTATTTCGCAATGACAAAGAATGCATGATCATGAGATTTTTGCTA
>NC_142527.1:13635200-13655200 GCF_964205215.1 Stylophora pistillata | reverse complement strand
CTTTTTACACAGAAAACAGTATGCAGTCGTATCAGTTTTCCCTTTGGAACACCACAACCTGAGTTTATGGCCATTTCCATCTATTTCATCTAGCCAGCGGTCATTAAACTTTGTCTGATGTTTGGGCATGTCTGCCAATGTAGTCTCACTCTAATTAATGACCAAAAAAAAGATTATCTGTTGTTGAACAATTCTAAACAAAGGTAGAAGTTGTTTAAAAAAGCTGCAGGGTTTCCATTCAAGTAGAACTTGCGAATAATTATTTACTGGTTAATACAGCATTAAGTTATTTGCATCCTTTGATCATTTTCCAGGGGGCCATGCAAATCTGAAATGTGACATGTAGTGTACCACCAAAATAACCTTATACTTCCTCAGTTAAAGAGTGGCTGAACGCACAGACCAAATATTGACTGTTTTTAAAAATACAACTTGAACCACAAAACAGCAGAAACACTACAAAATTTTAACTATCTCTAAAATAGCATTAAATGTTAGTACATGTAATCGTATTGAAAATCAGCAAACTCACGGATTTATTTACTTTAATTTATATTTATAACTTTTTTCATTTCACATTAAAGCATCTAAGTAAGTTATTCTACAAGATAAAAGGCATTTTTGGACGAAAGGATAATAATCATATCAGAAACAAAAGTGGTTCGTTCCGTATCTGATGTTACATCATAAAAGAAACATTGAAGCAACAAGTGTATTTGGTTTTCTCATTCAAAATAGATACAAGAACAAAGGGTCATCAATCTCAAGTGAGGTGACATAATAATAAACAGCTATTGTTAGAATACAAAGAGGATGGAAATGGATGTAAAATATAAACTCACCTCTCAACACCAACATGGCAGCCAGGAAGACCCCCCACAGTCAACCCACAATGCATTGCAAGAGTGCAAATTGGGCAATTTGCTTTCTAAGCTGTTTCTAACAGATATTTGTGACAAAAAATCTCCTGGATTGTGGATTTTAAACGCCAATACAACTTTTACATTTCTTGAATATTCTTTTTTTTTTACAAGAAGGCTTAAAATATAGGAAAATATAGGATTTACCTCAATTTATAGGAGTTTATAGGACAAGTCTGAAAAAATAGGACTTTATAGGATTTTATAGGAATATATAGGACGCTTGACACCCTGCGCGCTGTCTCTAATGGCATGTCAAAATCGTCCACTTAAATTTTGTGGCCGCCATGTTTGCATGGAATTGAGACCATTACGCATGAGCATTGTATTACCCGCTGAACTCTTGCTGGCTCAATGAGTGGGGCTGACCTGGCTAAACGCGATTATATGGGAAAATTTCAGCCTGGTTAGCTGGGATCCTGGCACCGCGATACCGGGATCTTGGCTTTCCGGGCCGGCCCGGTTGTCATGTAATCACGAGGTTGATTTTTGTTGTGTTTGACAAACGTGCCGAGATCCCAGCAAACTGACACCAGCCCGACTAACTGAGCCAGCCCGGCTCATGTAATCAGGCCCTCAGAGTCATTTGGCTCTACACCACAACAAATAATATAGCCTTCAAGTTCGTCAACCAAGCGGCTGATTGTTATGTTCCTCACAGGGTGACGGTATTTCATGTACATTGGGTGATCTTCGGGTAAATAGCAGCCGTAAACTTTAACTGTAAAGCTGAGATTGTCTGCCACAATAATTTCAGTCTTGGGCAAGACGTACTGACCATCCATCTTTTTGAGAACAACTTTGTCTTCAAGAATCCTCTTGTCCCAATGATTCGAAGATTTGATATTGGAAAGTCTCCTATTGAAATCGGTGAGGGTTTTGTAACACGATTGAGGCCCTTGAGTGCATTCATTGGTGACTTCAGTGTGAGTAATCGGAACTCTTGGTGATGGCTTCGGCGTCTCGTGCCTCTTTCTTGGCATGTTAATTGTTGGGATCGCTCCAAATCGTTGTTTCTTTTTCATCATCTTCTCAGTTCGAACTATAAAACAAAGATTGGACTTACATTTAATCCATGTTTCGACATATTTTCTACACCAACACGAGATCTATGACTGCAACAAGACCAAAGTGCTGCGTAAGCCTTGCACACTGTTTGCACGAGTACATGTTTGTAATAGAAATTTTCATTGTTATTACCCTTGTAGAATCAGACACTATTTATTGCCTATGTAAATGCTATGTGGCTGCTCTATGTAAAAAGTAGGTACAGGGTATTAAATTTCTATGTTTATAGTGATAGAGAGGTATTATTCAAATGGTAAGAAAAGGCTATGACTTTTGCTATATATTTTGATAAAAAATCCTATTTTTTTACTAGTCAAATGAAACCTTTACATAGTGTAGGTAAAAGCTATGTAATATACTTTAGAGTGGGCAAAGCTGAGAAAATAGAAGATAGCATATAAATAGCATCTCAATAGGTTTAAATGCCAATTCACACAGTATTTGAATAGGAGCAAGTCGAAGTTCAGACAACCGAAAAAAAAAACTTAATAGCCATTGAATAGAATTAAAATAGAGAAAACATGGGTAACCAATAGTCTTTTTAAGGTGTATTAATAGAATTAAAATAGAGAAAACATAGGTAACCAATAGTCTTTTTAAGGTGAGTAAAAAGAATTAAAATTAGAGAAAACATAGGTAACCAATAGTCTTTCTTAAGTGAATTAAAATAGGGAAAACATAGGTAACCAATTGCCTTTTCAAGGTTAATTAATAGAATTAAAATAGAGAAAACATAGGTAACCAATAGTCTTTAAGGTGAGTTAATAGAACTAAAATAGAGAAAACATAGGTGACCAATAGACTTTTTTTAAGAGAAATAAATAGAATTAAAATAGGGAAAACATAGGTGATCAATATTCTTTTTAAGGTGAATCAGATACTATATACCTAGCTTTCTAATAGTTATCAATGAATGAGTTAACTACTTTTGAAATAGTGGTAGTGTTACCCTTGCATTACTTGGTTTTTTAGTCACGTCACAAGTCATGTGCAGTGAGCATAGAGCAGACCTCGTTCTTTCATATTTCGACGGTGCTCCATTACAAATGATAGCACCCAAAGTTTTGTAGATTTATAGTTTCTGTTTTGTTTGTGCACGTTTTCACCCCAAGATCGGGATAGAGGTATGCCCTTTATATTACTCATCGTAATCACTCTAATGTTGTTTGTCATTTAATTCCTTTTATCTCATAATTCATCGGTTCAGTCGCCGACATTCACTGATTTCACAATATACTTATTTCTTCTTGTATAATGTTTGTCATGCGGATCGGCTAGCGATTTTACTTATCGTGCCTTAAATCGATTAGGCTATAGTTAAGTTTCAGCTTGGTTATTGCATCCTTGTTTCAGTTTTTACGTGTTGGACCACATTAAAGAATAACATCATTTAACTCTACGTCGTGGTGTTTGTATTCAATGTGAGATTCAACTCAGTTCATCAACCTATCGCCGCTAAAATAGTGTTTGCACACTTTTTGAATAGATTTTACATACCATATACATAGTGCTAATTAGGATTTAAAGGAGTGGTTTTATTGATTGAATTACGCTCTGGAATGCTGTGGAACACACCACAAACCTATTAGCACAAGGGAGCTTGCTTGTATTATAATAAAGAATTACATTCAAAATAATAATAATATAATCATTTGCTGGTCAGCAATATGCTTACAACCCAACAAAATCAAAAGGCATGTCATTAAATTGTATATTTTTTTACTTTTCTGTCTTTTTTTTAACAGGAATTACATTTAAATTATGTTACAGACACTTCAAATAAAAGAATCAAAACATTATGTATTAGAATTTCAAAATGTAAAAGTCAAAATGTAGATCGAAGCCTCCCCATTATTCATTGCTTAAGCTCATCTTGCATCTTTTCAAGAAAATAAGAGAAAAATTTCCTTCAGAAACAGTTTCATTTTATTAATTTCATTACCAAAACCTTTAACTTTCTAGCATTCTTTCCTTCCTGACTTAAAAGAAAATAATTTTTCTCTTTGCTTGCACTTACATTCATTAAATTTTCATTGGCCATGCATGGTTTTTTATAACAATTTGTCATTTGATACCTTTTCTCAACTGCAGCGAAATGATGGTGTTGCACTTCATCCGCATGGCCTGCTTTATCCCACTGCGAGAGATTGGAGACTGTGCAGGCTTCCTGTCCTCTCCATTTTTTGTTTTTCTTGGTTTCGGCTCTTTAGATAGCTTAGCAACCATGGAAAAATCTGCAATTTTAGTTTAGATAGAAAGTTTATTTTAAAAACAAACATCACATTTTGTATTCAGTTCTATTTTGAATTTAAATAAGTAGTATTTATGCAATATACATATGTACCAGTAATCGCTTCTATGACATCCTGATCAAGTTGGTGCAGGCACCATCCTCAAGTTTTTCTTTTGGGTAAAATATACTCAGTAAGGCACATGCAAGCCCTGTCCATGTACTTGCATCTTTGACAGCTGCCTTTACTCTGATTGCGCAACACTAAACCCCATTTGATATCTCCCCCCCACTAAAATTCAAAGAAAATTAAACATATTAGTCCCTGGTTGAGCTATAAATGATAGTTAATGAGAGCTTAAGATAGTTAAGCATGTGTGCTCTTCTTAATCAATAAATAGCTATTTGCAAATAATTAACTTACATTGTTTGCTTGACCAACTGATCGGGGAAGTTTGCCATATTCTACAGCTTCCAAAAGCTCCACTACTGTTTGGAGTGGGCTGCAAAGCCTTTAATGCCACTAAAACAGTGTTAAAAACATCAATGAAGTCTCTGTCTTTGTAGAGTGTTGGAGTAACAGTAGCCAAATGGTTAATGTGTTAGACTAATCATCAAAAGCTCTTGTTCAAGTCCTGGCCAGCTATAGGATAATACCTGGTGTTTTTAGGAAAGACACTTACCTGTTGAAGTTACTGATAACCTCTGGACCCTCCTTTTTTTTAGGATTCTGAATAAATTATTGTAATAAATATTATGTTATTGTTGTCTTCTCAGCCAGGCCTTAAATGTAAATATATGTAAACATTTGAAAGAAGTCTATTATGCATAAACAACTAGTTTTTTAAGTTATTATTCTATGATAATTACTTACTGAGCTCTTCAAGTGCATTAGCTAACTCCTTTTTTGTATTAGCTAATTCCTCTTTTCTTTCCTCCCACTCTTTGAGTTCTTCTTTTTCCTCTCTGCAAATGGCACTAATATATTTTGGAGGTGGACGGTGCTGCTTTGGTTGTTTTCCTCCAAAGTTTGAATAAATATGGGAGAGAATGACTTTGGCTGAGAGGGCTCTGAGGGGGGAAACGCACCTAGAATCTTGGTAACTACCAGATCATCATGCTGGGCATCGATACTTTTTCTAACTTCCCTTGGAGCTCTTGTTCTTTCTTTCGTTCCTCCTCCAGCAGTAGATTTCTTACTTTTCTATGCCAGTGTGGAAGAAAAATACGCCTTTGGTCATGTGCATATACAAGTGCAGCGTTTTGCTTGTCTTGCCAATGAATTTTTATTGCTAAGACAGAGCAAAGTTAAATGGAAGTGTATCAATCGAAAAACTAACTCTTTCTACCTGAAACACTTTTATCTGTAACTGACGCTGGAGAACGATTCGAGGCTGAAACCAAAATAGAGCGCATTATCAATATCAAGATGTAGCCATGATATATATTATACTTTGACAGTTGTAAAGCATGAAAATAAAATTTCAGTAACATCCAAAAACAACTGCTTTTTTAAAATTGTTATGAAATTACATGTAATCGGTCAAATTGACAGAAACTGTACCATCACTTTCTTCGTTGGTTGTGTTGTCCTCATCGACCATCTCTAATTCGAAATCTTCTCCATAACTTTTCCTTTTCCTGTTCCTTTTTGCAGTATTGCTTGTTTCCTCCCCTTCAAATTCCTCTTCTTTGACACGGCTTTCACTTAGCGTTCGGTTGATTACCTCTTCTACACGCTTTTTTGAAGCTGATAATTGATAAACGAGGTCAGAACAAGTCAATTAAGTCACACATACATCAAGATAACTTAATGCACGATTGAATCACAGGTTGTGAATTACATACCATGGAGCGATTTGAGTTTTCTTACCCAAATTTCCTTGTTGAAGAGTATATTAACTGTTGCGGCTAGCTCGAGTTTCTCTCCGTTCATAGTAGTAAGTTTCTTGACTGGTTGGACATCAAGTTCTTCTCTTGGAAGGACAACACCATTCTTAGAATCCCATGCGCTCAATGAAAACATCTAAATTGGAAAAATGCTGAGTTTAGCTTTGAGAAGCTGTTCACGCTTTATAAATGAAGCTTTAAGAAATAAATCATCCATACTATCCTAGCTTACAAAATGCAAGGGCCAGGTATAAGAACGAATCGTTAATAATCTCACCTTTAGATAAGACCAAATGGTAACTGGTCGCCCGGCAGTCAGATGGCCATGCAATGGGAAAATCTGGCCATACGACGTGCTTAACCTTCTTTCTAAGTTTTTTTGTTCTGTTTTAGCCCTCCCTCTCTTACAATATAACATATAGTGTGTGTGGTCACTTGACTATGACTTCAGAGAAATTTTATGGCCGCCATGTTGGAGTGAAAATATCTAGCACTTGTAGCAAGCTGTTTTATCCGAAAGCATAATTTCTCGAGCGATGCCTTCGTTTTGCCTCGTCGTTGGCTGTTGTAACCACAAAAAGAAGAATCCAGGGCTTTGCTTTTATCGGGTGCCAAAAATTGTCACCAATCAAGGGGAAGAAACTGAGATTTTGTTCACCGAAAGGCGAACTCAGTGGTGAGCTGCCATTACTTGAGCTGACTTGACGGAGAAAATTCTAGAAATTTCTAGAAAATCTCTAGAATGACCTTATGCTAAAGGAGTTTCTTACCTTGAAGATCGCTATATCAAAGACTAAATGTCAACTGATGAGCTTCGCGAGGTACTTACATATCTCGATATCTTCTGGCTTGAAATGCTTTTCGCAAGTGTAAACACGATCTTTCTCTATTAGATCTTTGAAATGATGATCGATCTCTCATGATAGAGTGATTTGCTGTAGTCATTCAGCATGCCATTTCTTGTGCGCTTCGTCCTTCGGCTTTGGAAGCTTCCAAATTTCGATGCCTTTCAACCTTCTACAGGTCCCACAACCAAGAATCGAACAGTTCTCACCAGGCATCATGCACTGAAACAGTTTTAAACCGATCGGAATTACATGTGGTGCTTAATTTCACCGTTTTAAACTAAAATATTTCAAACGCACGCTTCTTCATACAACAACTGTGTTTGGAATGTGCAGGGTCAATGTCATGTGACTAGTGAAAAATCATAACAATAACATGCGCCTTTAAAGTTCACTGCCCTTCATAACCACTCCCCTTGATTAACTATGCTGAAAGTCATTGAACAAACCATGCATTTGATTTACTGGCATCAGGGCTTTACATATGACACATACAATTTCTTCTTTCAACTTTCTCTTATCTGAACTTTGTTCTTCCTGTTGCTGATCTGGAGATAAACCCTCCGATGCACTATTATTGCCATTACTGGATTCCAAGAGGTCATCATCACTGTCACGACCATCAGCACTTGCAAAGCTGTCCCTAACATCATTTCCTTTAAAGGACTCCTGTTCTGGTTCTGCCTCAGAGCTGTGTGGGCAAATTTGTCTCATTTTTTAGCTGTTTAATTTAAAAACTTCTACAGTCAAGCAACTTTTGAGCCCCAAAAAATATATATATACTGAAATTAATAAGGAGATAACCATGCCAGTGGCCTGAGATAAGGAGGGGGGGGATCTCAAAAACCTTTTTTCCGCCCTTCAGGTCTTGGTACGTCTAATAATGAGCAGGGGAAGCTAAGGGAAGTATTGTATATACACATTGCGCACTTGGAGTGAAGTGCGCAGGTCATAAGTACACGAGGTAAGGAATAAAGTTGCGTTTGCTTGACGTCCTGAGTTATTGATTCTGCTACAATAGGGAGGGACCCCTCCTGGATCACCACTGATGGGGGGGTTGGCTGATGAAACATAGAACAAACAAATGAACAATGGCCCTGACTCCAAAAAAAAGGCTGTGACTTAAAGAGAGCCAATGAAATAAGAGGTTGTTGGGAGGTGCAGGGCAACCCTATTAAACAACTAACTGAGAAAACTGCGATCGTTTGATCTTGAACTTGTCAATTACCAGTACAAAGAAAGAAAAGTCAAAGACAAATTAAAAGGGTCTTCATTAATCAACAAGATGTCTTACAGAAAAGATCACGTCTTTAGTTTATCTTGTGAGAACAAATCGGTAACCAACAAGATATACATGGAGTGTTTTCACATGACAAGTAAGCTCAGCTAAAAAAGTTACGGTGAGTTCTTCGTGCTGGCTTGTGTAAAAGCCGGGTTCTCCTTTAACGGGTAACTTTGTAACAGCTTAGTCTTTTTAAAAGTTTTATAAAATGAGAGAATTGCCACTACATAAAATCATGAAGCAAAGACTGAAAGCTTTAGAACGCAATCCTGTGCTTGTAACTTCGTGAACTCACCTTACAGAGACAACGTTGATGGACTGCAAGGAATTTTGTAACGCTCAATGTCTATACTCAACCGATGTTGAGACAGGCTTTCCACTACGTGATCTGCAGGGGTAATGGACATGAGTGTACAAAAGTTCACTGCAATGACAATGAACAATTTCACTTCGATCCCAACTTCACTTTTTTCCTGGTATTTGACAGCTGCAGCATGTCAAAGTCTGCTTCGATCGACTGGGTCGAGTGCTTTGTTACTGCGCGTGAAAGCGAGGCACACTACCCGTTTATCGTATTTCGCGCCAAAACTAAATCGGTGAAGACGACTAAAGTGTCCGTGGAGGAGGAAATTAAAAGGTAGAAAGAAGATGGCCTCGGCCATTAATGACCGAGCAGCAAATTCAAAAGCACAAGATATGAGTGTTTTGGAAGTATTTGAGTGAATAAAAACTAACTTTAACAAAACGGTCGCCGCCAAATTCAAAGGTAAGCTTAAATCAAACTTCACTGAGTGAAATACACAAGTGGTGCGAAAAATAGTCTGGCAAATTTTCCTTACTTTTATTCTTCTAACAGAGCAAAACATCAATGGAAAAGGACTCGTTGTCTTAGCAAATAGAGGCAGCAAAGACCGAATGGAAGCCTGCGGATTAGAGCTTATAGGCCATCAAATGAAACTGGTGGAGGTTCTCGACGCACTGGAGTCGGACATAAGCTTCAAAGGCCATCAACCAAATACATTGACAAAGAATTACACAAGCGAATATACTATGCTAAGTAAGTTTGATTTTTCTTTTACTTTGTAAGTTTAAAATTAAGCCATCTTCCGAGGACAGTATTTGACAAAATCTCCACCTCTTTTTGACAACTGTTTGAGTGTTTCACAATAACAACAAAAACCAATTTATTTCTATACCACGGGGATATCATCTGTTTCAACAGAGAATACAGAATATTGATAGAATACCACCAGACATAGTATTTCTTTTAATAGAGAGAGTAAGATTCACGTTTACGCCAAACGTGAATTTGTCGACAGTTTTCCCCTTAATTTTCGCTTATGCACTGCTTTTTCTCTTTTACTTCTACACAGAAATGAGTGCCGTATTTTTTCAGTTTTAATTAAAAGACGCACCCTAAACTTTTCAATATGATTATTTGTAGATTGACAAACTGAAAATTAAGCCAAAATACGCGGTTCTAAGGCGCAGCCCCGGTTTTCCATAATGTTCACCTTGACTACAACAACATGCTTTCAATGACGCAAGCTTAACGGCACTCAACGAGAGTATAGTTCAAAACCACTAAAACATAACATTGTTGAACTTATTTTAGTATTTTAACAGTAGATAAAGGCATATTTTTATTCTTTAAAAATTTTTAAAGGAAACAGTTTAATGTAAGTGTTTTAACTGCCAGATAATTAAAGAAGAGGAAATTGACCAAAGATAGTCATTTTTTCTAAACAGAAAGAAAGCTGTAAGAGCTTCAGTAATAAAAAAGTGGCCAGGAAATGACCTACCAAATTTCAAGAAAAATCCATCTCAGCTTAAAGTCTTACATGAGTTAGCTGAAGAATTAGAGGAAGATTGCACATATAGGACAGTGGGTTTCAACAAAGAAGCCATCGTAAGCACATCTTGGACATTTTAAATGAACGGTGCAGACATGTTATTAATGGTCATGACTATACAAAGATATGAGGCTTGACCATGTTTTTTTTTTCCCCTGTGTTTGTAGCTATGCACTGATAAGTAAATTACATGGTTTACTTGACAAGTGGATAAGGCTAAGAAGAAGAAGTCAGTTCAGGTGGCTTCATGTGAACCAAATGATACACAAACTGAAAGTGATGAGTGTACCCAGCCTGACAGTAAAGGTGGTGATACTGAAGATGTGCTTTCATCCGATAGCCAGTCATGTAGCAGTGCTTCCTCCCCTTTGACCTCAATGCTACTTTCATCTGAAGAGGATGAGAGGAATAAAGGTATTTTTGGACTTTATTTACTATTTGCCAGACAAGATATAAGAGAGCCCTTATATCTTGGAAAATAAAGGAATGTAAACCCAAAACAGCACAAAAGTATTTCTTTGAATGATACTCAACTTCATTGTCTCAATGCCTTATTTTTCACGTTGCAACCAACTCATGATCCAGACATTTTAAAATCAAGGGCACAATATTAACCTCTTGTACACTTTGTTGACTTACAGTTTCTTAAAAAAACATACTAAGATAGAGCCCTTGTTCACTTACACCTGGTTTTGGTATTGTACAGACTCCATTTTGTTATTTTTTTGTATTGTTATTGAACATAGAAGTGATAGCATTGAAAACTTTAAAGACCACTGACTTTTAAACATTTTATGATGTCGTTTCTAACATCAATATTAGAGGAGCACACTAGACACTGTTGGAAGCAGATTCCAAGCTTTGCTCCCTCTTACTTACAAGGATTAAATTATATTATAGCTTACTATATGGAGTGAAGTGAACTATAATAGTACCAATGATATTATTGTTAACTTTCTTTACCTTTTTCTTTCTCACAGGCATCCATATGGCCTCAGCTAAACTTATAGTGGCATGTGTCTTCAATGAAGTTCGAGTGGTGGACATATCATGTTCACAGTTGCAATCAGCTGCCAAAAAATTAAAGATTCCCAATCAAGGTCAAAAGAGGTGTTGATTGGGAAAGTTGCTCAAGCCTTTGTACAACAAGGCTTTGTTTCCGACCAAAGAAAAACTTTCAAGGAATGATGTACAGATATTAAAGCCCTTTTAAATCTCTCACAATCTCACAAACTCATCTTTTAATAGGCTTAAAGTGGGCGTCAACTAATTTTTTAATTTTCTTATCTGAAACTATACCTTACAGTTATTAAAATAACCTCTCCAAAAAAAAACGCAATTTGAACAAACCAATATTTTTACTCATTTCTGAAGTCCACAAAAGTTGAAGTTGGACCTTATTAGAGTCAACGTTGTGTGTTGGAGGTCAGGGAGATATATGATTTTTCACAACTGCCACAGGACTTATTCCCTCTAACTATGCCTAATCCGTCTGTTACTTCGCTTAAAAAAGAAAATGACAGCCTCAAATCCGAAATTGCTTCCCTAAAGAAAACTTTTGAAGACTCTCAAACCAAGTGTCAACGATGCTAATGTCTCCAGCAATGGCGGTGAAGTGAGTCGCCCGGCAATATCTCAGGTCGAGACACTGAACACTCTACAATTTTATGGCAAGTCTTACGATGACCTTCACCTGGAAGCAGGCAAAAGTTTACAACGACTCTGGTCACGCCTGAATGTCCTATCTAAACGAGTGGAAGAAATTGGGAAATCCATGGAGCTTATCTAAACTGATGGTGGCAAAGACTGCGAACACAGTAAACATCAAAGCAGTAAAACCACTCGGTGATAAGCAAGCCAGCAAGGCTCGATTGCAAAGAAAGGGAAGTGTTAAACTCATCAATGCAACGAAATTATTGAATATGGCACTAGCTGCAAACCTAATTCTCCTGTCTAACGACGTTTCACTAAATCCTGGACCAACACAGCCTTCGCCATCTCTGACGAAAGGTCTTCGCTTTCTTCATCTCACCATTTGCAGCCTACGAAACAAAATGGACAAACTTAGACTATTCTGCGACGAGCACAAACCACACATCGTGACAATAAACGAGACTTGGCTTGATGACTCGTTCACCAACGCTGAAATAGCTCTCCCTGGCTACATTGTTATGTGAAAAGACAGAGACAAAAATGGTGGTGGCATCCTGTTATACATAGCAGAACCACTGAATTACAGTCAGCTTGAAGAAAGTACAATCCAAACACGGAACGACAACTTTGAATCAATTTGGATTGAAGTGAGCCGGCCAAAAACAAAGAAGATTTTATGTGGAGCAATCTACAAAACACCAGATGCTGACCCAGCCGCTTTTACTAGCTCGGTCGAAGAAATTCTAAACAACGTCATGAGTAATGATAGTGAAATTGTACTTATTGGAGACTTTAACTTGAATTATTTGAACCCGACTTCTGCAACAAAGCATTTCCAGCAGACAACAAAATCTTTTCATCTGAAACAAATAATCACAAAGCCCACTCGAGTTACTGAGGAGACCAGAACTTTAATTGACCTCTTTCTAACATCAAGACCAGAACTGTACACCTGTGGTGTTATTCCAGTCGGCTTTTCTGATCACAGTGCTATCTTCAGAGTCAGAAAACTCTACAACATCAAGCGCCCTCCACCGACAATTATTCAGAGCAGAAATTACAAAAACTACGATCCCGCAGTCTTTAGTGATGATGTAAATAAGATCCCATTGGATATTCTCAAAATGGAACCAACGTCTAATGAAGCTTGGATTGTTTTCAAAGATCTTTTCTTGTCAGTTGCTGACAAACACGCGCCTGTTGCCACGCGAACAGTTCGCAGGTTTTCAGTCCCATGGCTAACACCAAGTATTAAATAATTAATGATAGAAAGGGACTACCATCACAAAAAAGCGATCAAAACAAATCAAGAACTGCACTGGAGCAAATACAAGCGCTTACGCAACACCGTTAGCAAGAAAATGAAGAAAGTGAAATCGGATTATTCTTCTCGCTTAACAGAAACCCAAGATCCAAAAATTATGTGGAAAACCCTGAAAGAAATCATGCCAAACTAGAAAACTGCCGATGCGTCAAAAAGCAGCAGCTTGTCTGCATCAAAGTTCAATCACTTCACTTCCATCCCCGGCAAACTGTGTGAACGTTTTCAACTAAGCACTTTTACAAAAACCACAAACACCCAGAGTAAAAAAATTTTCTATTGAAGAAGTGAATGAAAAGTTTGTCTGTGACGAACTAAAGAGAATCAAATCAAAGAAAAGCACTGGTCTAGATGGAATGTCTGCAAGACTTTTAAAGGATGCAGCTCCTGTGATAGTGAAACCCATTACTTACATCATAAATTTGACTATTTCAACTGGTGAAATTCCACCAGAACTCAAAGAAGCGAAAGTTACGCCTATATTCAAGAACGGCAAAAGAAACGAAGAAAGTAACTACAGGCTAATATCCGTGTTGCCCCTGGTCTCGAAGATTATGGAACGTGCAATCCAAGTACAGCTTGTGAAATTTCTTGAAGCAAACGAAGTTCTGTCGCAATCAGGATTCCGAAAAGGACATTCTACCGAAACTGCTGTGACTTATCTCACTGATCAGATTTTGGAACACATGGATAAACAACAAATGACTGGCTCTGTCTTCATTGACCTAAAGAAGGCTTTCGACCTAGTTGACCATAACTGTTTGTTACAGAAGTTAGAGCACTATGGTATCAGAGGGAAAAGTCTCAGAACTACCGAGGATCTCGTACACAACGAGTACGATTTGGACAGGACTTGTCATCAAACCTCCCCATTAAGTATGGTGTCCCACAGGGATCCCTGCTGGGACCACTACTTTTCATTATACCAGAGTTAGTAGAGGGTTCCCTCTATTAACTCTGGTTATACACATCAATGACCTGCCAAGCTATCTCAAAAACATGCACATCAGTATGTATGCTGATGATACAGTCATCTATTGCTCAGGTACAAACCCAAAGGAGATAAAGAAGGCCCTACAAGAAGACCTAGAACGGGTTGTAACTTGGATGGAAATAAATCGACTGGTTCTGAACAAAGACAAAACAAAGGGAATCCTTTTCGGGACGAGACAAAGGCTGGAAACTGTTGCAAACTTTAACATCACAAGTGGTACCAATGTAGAGATGGTCACTAAATTCACATACTTGGGCGTTACCCTTGATGAGGAACTGAAATGGAAAGCACATGCTGAAGATGTTCACAAGAAAGTATCCAAGCAACTCGGTCTCCTCAGACAAATACGCTCCAGTCTCACTCTACAAGCAGCTCAAGCGTATACAAATGCATTATTGAACCAATTTTTAGCTACGCAGACACAGCCTGGGGTGAAGTACCCGAGAGCAGCATCACTAGTCTGCAACGATTACAAAATCGAGCCGCGAAAATCGTCACCTGTCAGAAAAGTACAAGGACAGCCCGAAATATTGTAACTTGGCCAGATTTATAAACACTGTGAAAAATACACAAATGTATTTTAGTATATAAATGTTTATGGAATCTCGTTCCTACATACTTAAAAAACTATTTTAAAGTTAAGTGACGTACACAATTATAACACTAGGCAGAGGAAAAAAATATTCACCCAAATAAAACAAATCTTGTTCTTGGAGGGCAAACTTTTAAAAATTCAGGACGTTTAGCCTTTAATTCACTACCAAGCAAAATCAAAGAGGCTAGTTCTCTAGAAATTTTTAAACGCCTTCTTAAAGGACATTTTATCTGATTTTATCTTGGAAAATTTTATTGGATATGTGTATATGTAAATTTTATAGAAACCAGGGCCCCTAACGACACCAGCCTTGCAGCTGACTGGGCCACCCTGGCTAAATAAAGTTGTCTTGTCTTGGCTTATCCAAGGCTACAGCTATCAGTACAACGTTAAGATCGTCGGACTCCCTGAAATAAAAGCGAGTGAGTCAGCCTCCGACACAACTACATGATGTCTTAGCCTCTTTCAAGCTGCAGGAGTTGAAATTTTGATTCAGGATATCGATATCGCTCATCATATTCCCACCAGAAACACCACTCCTTTGCAAGTTCACAAGAAGGATTGCTAAAGACAAGGTCATGAATGTACGGAAAGATGCATGCAAGGTTACAGGTTCTTTTATTGGCGTACCTGCACACTAGAGAACATAAAGCTTTTTGATCATCTAACTCCGCAAGTACAACAGCTCCTCGCCGATACGAAAAAATTTCAAACTCGTAATGGCTTCAGGTTTTGTTGGTGCAAGAACTTCATCTATTTACCACAAACCGATGACTCTCCTCGCCCTATCAAGCTCAAAACCCCTGACGACCTTGAAAGATTTGCTCCGCAAGAGAACCTACCTTTAAGCTAAGTAATCTGAATTATGAACCTTGAGTAACCTTATTTGTAATTTAATTTGCTACTTCTATGATGGCTGACGAGACACCCCTTCAATCTCTCCTCCCTTTTAATCACTTGAATGATAGTTCCTTTAATTTAGCGATCTATGAATTTTCTCATGGTCCCCTGAGTTACGATGCCGACCGTCTTCAAACGTTATTCTTTAATCCTGTCGAAAGGCCCAAATTATTTCACCCGCTTTCTAGTCATCTGAATCCAGACTCTAACTTTATCACTCGCCTGCCCAATAGTGGCTACATGGTTGAGGAAGATCTGAACAATCAAGTAGCTTCTTTTGGCGACAAAACAAACTTTTCTATTTTACATTTAAACACTCGAAGCTTCATGAGAAATTTCGATCAACTTATTTTATTGATAAGAAACCTTGATACGCCGTTCTCTGTGATTGGTGTGTCAGAAACTTGGCTAACTGATTGCACTGCAGAGCTTGTAAACATCACAGGATACAATTTTGTCTCCAACCATCATAAATCGAAAACAGGCAGTGGCGTTGGAATTTATTTACAAAACGACCTTGAATTCAAACTTCTCAAATAATGCAAATTCTCAGATCCAGATGTAATGGCTCTTATCGAAGTTGAGTACGCGAAATCAGCGGGCTATCGGGTCTAGCCTGCTGTAAAGTACAAGGAAATAGAGAGGGAATGTAGGAGCTAGTTTGACATATAGATAATATTTTGTCTACTTTTGAGAGTTGTTATCCATGGTGAAGCATTGCATAGCTTTTGGGTGTCAAAATCGAAGTTCCAAAGTGGAGTGCAGACTTATCATGGCATTTGCTCCAACTGTCAAACAGGAATTTGCTGGCACAATGGCTCCTGAAACTGCGTCGATAGAACACTCCGGTAAACAAAAACTCTTACGTGTGTAGCCAGCGTTTTTAAGCCAGTTGCTTCATAAAACCACTGAGAGGACAAAGGGTTCGATTAAAGCCAGATTCTGTAATGACAAAGTTTATTTTTACTGTCGAAAAACCAAAGAGGAAAAAGCCCGCCGATCGAGCATCATTGAACACAAAGAAAACAAAAATAGAGAAATCGCAGCAGCATCCAGTCTCCGAATTGATTAACATTGAACACATGGATTTGAAATCTGGTTCAGATGGTATAGAAACTGATCATCTAGAAAGTGAAGGTTTAGTTCAAACTGCAGATGAAAACTGGGAACTTCAAATTAAGGTAAAGGATGACGAAATGTCATGTTTACTTGAGACATGGCAAACTAAGGAGCGCCAATTGAACAAAAAAATACAAGAACTGGAAAGTCAACTTGAGGAGGAAAGAAGCGCCAGGAAGGAGCTGGAATTATTGATCGACAAGAAAGCCTTCAGTATCGAAACTGTCAAGGATAATGATAAATTATTACGATTTTACACTGGATTTGAGAACTATGAAGTGTTTTCAATGGCTCTTGACTTTCTGGGGAGGGAGACAGCAGCTCACTTGGACTACCAAAACACAGAAGATTTAGTAGAAATCAAGCACAAATATAAACCTGGGCCTAGTAGGGCTTTGACTGTCGAGAATGAATTTTTCCTGGTCCTTTGTCGTTTAAAAGTTGGCTTACTAGAAGAAGAATCATCAGCTAGATTTGGAGTGTGTCAAAGTGTAGTATCCCAAATTGTTAATACCTGGATCAAGTTTATTTTCTTTAGATTCAAAGAACTTGATGTATTTCCTTCCAGAGAGATTGTTCAATTACACCTACCTGAATGTTTTTTGCAAAAAGTATTCAACAGCTATTCTAATAATTGATGCTACAGAGATATACATTGAAAAGCCAAACAACCCAGAGGCTCAACAAGTAACATTTTCTTCATACAAAAATCGCAACACCCTAAAAGCTTTAGTTGGTATTCTACCAAAAGGGGGGGTTTCATTTGTTTCAACCCAGTATGGTGGTAGCATTTCTGACAAGGAACTAACCCAAAAGTCAGGTCTTATAGAGAACTACAGTATTGTGATGTTATCATGGCTGATAGAGGTTTTCATATTCAAGAAATACTTGCATTTAAAGGGGTAGAAGTAAATGTTCCTCCATTCATGAATGAATCTGGGCAATTTAATGAAAGTGAATTACTGGAAACAAGAAGGATTGCATCTCTAAGAATCCATGTTGAAAGAGGCATGGAAAGAATAAAAAACTACCACATTTTAGACTTTGTGCAGAAATGGTATAATTGATATGATCTTTTTTGTCTGTGCAATGCTATCAAACTTCCTCCCACCACTAGTAGATGGTTAGTAGTAACATTGATCTTTCCAACAAATATTGCCTTCATGTTATCTAGGAGACAGTGAAAACAGACTGTATAGTGATGTGATGATCTAGTGAGTTTTCCATCAATTTGTTGTAAAAATATTACAAAACTCAGTGAGTTGTAAGCCCATGCTTACAACTGAACTGTTGCCATTTGTATATATTTACAGTACTTCTTGAGATGAAGTACAGTAAACATGTTTTTAGTCATTTCATTTGATTAATTGACTCAATCTAGTAAGTCCATAAAAAGCTCTTGGGTATGCTATTTCCAAAGAGATGTGATTGTCATAAAACTTTTCCAGTTTTGGGACTAAGTCAGAAAGGAATTTGTTGTTTTTCTTCACATGTAAAATAATTAAATAAACAGTGTCAGACAGTACCAGATCAGTCCACGATGATTTAGTGCAAAGTATCAGCTGCTGGACTTGGTAATAGAACTTATTCTTGTTGACCACCAACCCATGAGAAGTGTCTCTACATATACCACGTTTACACACTGCCTCCTTTAGAGATAGGCCATCTGTGAAGATTCGCTTTATCTCCACTAGTCCTCCATGGACTTCCCCATCTGGAGAGGCCCCAAGGAAAGGATAACACTGAGACATAACAAAACCTTTTTCACTGACTTTGCAATCTAGTTTGTTTTCATATAGCCATATGAACTTCTTTTAATCTTTCAGTCCGTTTCATTTTATTGCTTTGGTACTGACTGTTATAGTGTAAAATTTCCTTCATTGCTTTTGTTGGGCTAGGAGAACACTTTAATAATGCTTGCTTGCTCTGAGACGCTGTAACATGGTTCGCACGGGCCTGTGTGTCTTTATTGTTCAAAAGATAAAATTACATATCTTATGTTACATCTAATACAGGAAATACACTTTCACAAAGCTACATTATACTTAAAAACAATTCTATTAAAAAATGTATTCTTAAAACGGTTTGTGCGAATAGCGGGCATGACAGGGGATTTATTTCTCAAATTATACCTCGTGATCTTGGTCTCAGGGAAGTAGGCTCTAAGAGGATGGCTCAGGATAGTTGAAACCTTGCGACAAATTTTGTGATCTTGCGTTTTAAGTAAGTCACCTATCACTAATTTCTTAGATATGTATTTACGTTTAAAACAACGATCTAAAAACTGCTGGGCTATAGTTAGCTCTGACTCAGAGGCCCCATGCACAGATAGAGCATAAGTGATATTAGGTAGGACAATGGAATTAAATAAAACATCTACTTCTGCTTGGCTACATCCTTCCTTGCGGAGGCATCTGATAACGTATAACCCTTTATTAGCTTTACCTAACTTTTCTTTTAGGTGAGTACTGAATTTGCAGTTCGGCTGAAACGTGAGACCAAGAATGGTTATTGTACTAGTCTGAGGTATGCCAAAAATACTTTTGTAGGCCTCGGCAGTGTGACCTTTTTTATACATAATAAGCTCTTTACATTTAGTCGAATTTGAATTCATTCTATTTTGGCTTGCCCACTGTAAAAACTGATTTATTAAGTCTACAGAGTGATCTTTATAATAATATACCGGAGCAATAATCGTACAGTCATCAGCGTATTTGAAACCAAGTGTCTCGTTCCCTAATTTAATTTCCAGATCGTTAAGAAATATATTGAACAAATAAGGTCCTGAAACACTACCCTGGGTTGTGCCCTTGTTAACTGTTTTCCAATTACAGACATGATTCCCGAAAATAACTCTTTGTTTTCTATCTCGCAAAAAACCTAACCACCAGTTTATGATATACGGGTTAAGTGGTAGACTCTTAAGTTTCTCAGCAAGGAGTTGATGGCTCACAGAGTCAAAGGCCTTACTGAAATCCATCGCGAACATCCGCACTGCCTTGCACTTGGGATCATCAAGAAACTTGCAGATCTTATTCTGTATAAGTAGCAGAGCATCTGTGCAGCTCCCTCCTTCTCTATACGCGAATTGACTATTCAACAACTGTTCTTCTACCGGCCTTTGGGCGTGAATCTTATAGACTGCCTTTTCCAGGGCTCTTGCTATTACAGGGGTTACGTTGATCCCTCGGAAGTCCCCTCTTGCCACTGGAACATCAACTTTTGGCAGTGGGTTTATACTTGCCCTTTTCCACGATCTAGGCCATTGGTGCGTAGCGAGAGACAAATTCCATAGCTTAGTAATGATTGGAGTGAGGATCTCCGCATGGT
>NC_142527.1:13560200-13630200 GCF_964205215.1 Stylophora pistillata | reverse complement strand
TTGACAGCTTATTTTCAAACACCCTTCTTCCTCTCATCTACAATCCAACGCGCCTCACATCATACTCTGCAACACTAATTGACAACATATTCACCAACAACCTTACACATAACGTTTTTAGTGGCATTATACTAAATGATTTATCTGACCACTTACCTATTTTTGCATATATTAACGACGCAATCCTAACGTGCAGCACAGAAAGGAATTATGATGCGCACATTCAATAACGACAATTTGCAAAAATTCAACGAGCACCTTTCAAACGTAAAATGGTCCTCATTTTGCAACATGGAAGATCCCAATGAAGGCCTATAACGATTTTTATTGAAGAATACTCCAGCGTCTACAATGCCTGTTTTCCATTAAAGGTTTTCAAAGGTAAACAGGTGAACATGTTCTTTTCCCCATGGCTTAGCCCTGGACTTCTCAAATCAGTTAACAAGAAGAATAGACTCTACAAAAAGCTCATCAGATCACCCTCCACATCTTCTGAAACGAAGTATAAAGCCTACAAAAACAAACTCACCCATCTCATTCGCATTGCCAAAAAAAAATACTATGACTCCAAATTTGACAATGCCAGAAATGACCTCAAAACATCTTGAAAATTGTTAAACGAGGTTATCAACAAGCGTAAAAGTAAGTCATCTCTTCCCACATCATTTAAATCTGAAGGCAGAACATTAATGGATCCAATGGAGATCGCTGACAGATTCTTCAAATACTTTACAAACATTGGTCCCAACCTAGCTAGATCTATACCCAGTGTGAATCCTTCTTTTCGTTCTTATCTCGGTTACAACAAACATCCTTCCATTAACCTAAAGCCCACCACAACTGGTGAACTGGAGAGTATTTGTAGCATGTTCACTTCAAAGAAAGCTCCTGGCTCTGACAGTATCCCAATGCATGTTATTAAATATTTATTTCACCTCCTTTGGCAGATATCATCAATATATCTTTACTAAAAGGCATTTTACTGGACAAACTTAAAATCGCTAAAATCATTCCCATCTTCAAGGCAGAGGATCCTAGCTTTTTTGTAAACTACAGACCCATTTCTTTGTTGTCTAATTTTTCCAAATTTTTCGAAAAGGTCATATACAATCGCTTAGTAGAATTTGCCGAAAAACACAATATACTTTACAGCTGTCAGTTCAGATTTCGGAACAATCACTCAACATCGCACGCGCTAATTCATTTAGTGAATAAAATTGCATCTGCAATCGACCAACACCAAACAACGGTGGATGTTTTCCTAGCTCTTTCCAAAGCATTCGAAATTCTCGACCACCAAATATTGTTTGCCAAATTGGAGCACTATGGTATCCGTGACGTGGCTCTGCAGTGGTTTAAAAGCTACTTTTCTTTCTGCCAACATTTGTCCAATTCAATCAAGATTGCTCTCCGTTGAAAACCATCAAGTGTGGTGTCCCTCAAGGTTCGATTTTAGGCCCACTATTGTTTCTTCTATACATTAATGACCTTCCTAATGCCTCTGAATTATCAGACCCTCTACTTTTCGCTGATGACACCAGTATCTTTTATTCTCACTCAAATCTAATTGCTTAGAATCTATACTTAATGATGAACTCCAAAACATTGACGTTTGGCTAAAATGTAACAAGCTTTCAGTTAATGTAAAGAAAACCAGTTATACAATTTTTAAACCCAGACAGAAGAAACTTAACTTCAGCATTTCTCTCTCTTTTGGAGGTAAACCCCTACAACAAGCTAATGTAACTAAATTCCTTGGGGTCTATATTGACAATCATCTCACCTGGAAATACCATATCAGCTATGTATGTAAACAAATCGCTAAATCAATAGTTATTATATTTAGGTCTCGCTTTTCCTTATCCTCTGCAACCAATATCGTCTATTGTAACTCCATCTGGTCGTCCATATACGTATCTAACTTAAATAGAATTTATTATTTGCAAAAGCGAGCTGTGCGGGCTATCACCAACTCAGACTATCGAGACCACTCTGCCCCATTTATTCTCCAAACTAGGAACTTTATATATTTTCCAAGTCAATACCTTTGAAATCGCTAAGTGTATGTTTTCTTTCAAAAATAAGTTATTGCCCCCATTGCTTCTTTTTGTAAGGAATAGCCAAATTCACAACTATGATACCAGAACAGTAGGTAATTATACTTCAATTATACATCAATTATAATTATATATAATTATGTACGCATTTGTGCTGTACAAATGTCAAGCAGTTTACAATTCTCTACCAAGGTCCTAAAATTTGGAACTCTCTCCCTATTTCAGTCACTCGTTCGTCAAACTTTCTCAGCTTTAAAACGAAATTGCGAGTTTTTACTTAAATAATCACTGAATTGGCCAAGCCGCACATTCGCAGCACTTTTTCTTTACTTAATTTATTATTGTAAGTGAGGTGGCTCTCCCATAAGCCTGGTGGCTTCTTGGGTCCCCTCGACTTCTAACTGTTATTGCTATAATTAACTATTTTTTAATTGTTAAAATAACGCAAATAAAGATGATGATGATGAGTTGATCACGCAAACTAGCAGGCTCGCACATGACTTCATGTGACAAAAATTAACTAGCATTACCTTACTTCATCAGCTGTACACAAGAAAGAGTTATTACAAGTAAGGATTGAAGCACAATGTTTTCGCACGAAAAGTTTTTTCTGAAACAGAAAAACCAACCAGAACCCTTGATGTCTTTCTGTCAATGAAGTCAAGTGTTCCTTAAAGTATGTCATGAAGTCATAACTCCGAGAGAAGACTAAGGTGAATGGTTCGTCAAAATGGCAGCAAATTTGGACCTTTTTAAAATATTCCAAAACAATCATGTCTTCGATTCAAATCCCTTTATTTTTTTCCAGAAGTTTTTTGTTAAGAAGGTGTAGTTTCAGACAAGAAAATAAAAAATGTCAGGTCATGGACAGTAAACATATTTTTGGACTTTATTTACTATTTGCCAGACTTAAAAGAGTCCTTATATCTTGGAAAATAAAGATGTCTGCTTGTTATATTGCCAGGTGTTAGGCGGTCAAATCTTGTTGACTACAGTATCGTCATTTCTGGAGGAAGACATAAAAACCTTCATTTACGAAATGAATATGATTTATTAGTTCTCAGTTTTGAAAGACTGGTAAATTACTATAAATAATGCAACCAATGAGCTAATTTAGTAAAAATTGAAGATATTACATGCCAAGAAAAACCACTATGATGTGGTTTTACCCTTGGCAATCGCGATAGAAAAAAATTCTAAACCCAGGTCTATGGCTCTAGGAAAACCACTTAATGGAAACAATTCCATCAATGTTAAAGTAACCTAACCGCATCCCCGTTAGCTCAATGGATAGAGTGCTGGACTGTTGTGCGGGAGGTCAAGGGTTCGAGCCTCGGCCGGACCAACACTCAAGGTCTTAAAATAATTAAGAAGAATTTGCTACCTTTCTATAACATCAAGAAATGGTTAGATATTCTAGTCTTCTCAGATAGGGACGAATAAATGGAGGTCCCATCTCCTGCAGGGTTGGGGTAGGAGACGGTAATTTCCCACACACGAGATTACTTTGTAATGGATGTTCTCCCCTGGGGAAGGATGGGTGGGAAGGTGACATCGATAGACTGAAGCGGCTGCCAGAGGCGCCTGATATGCTGACGTCTGTTCTCAACTTTACACTGCACCTGCAATTCAGCCTTCAGGCTGCAAGTGGTCAGATATAAACTGTATTCATATATTCATATAAAGTGCTACTGAAGCGAAAATCAATCCATTGTAAAAACAATTAATTATTACTGCGATTAGTATTAAATGGGATAATAAGTTTTTAAGCCATGAAAACATTTTCTTCATTGTATTTTTGGAGCGCGAACACGGACAAGTTGCTGAAAAAAGTGCGTCCAGGTGATTTCCTAATTAGTTATGCATGTGACGTCTATGGTGGCCTAGCAGTGCCATAGCAAAATTCCCTTTTTTCCGTTTGAATTTGATTATTGTTTATATATTTTGCTTTTGTTTTAGTTTTATTTATTTATTTTTATTTCTATTTATTAATTTTTTTAATACATAGACATGTAAAAACCAACGATATAATATCCCGACGTTTTGGCGACTTCATGACGCCATTATCAAGGGTACGAATGAAAATAAAATAACAAATGCGAGTTCAAGAGTTACAACTAATTTGCATGGGGGAGGTAGCTACACAAATACTTTAGCACGGATAGAATCCGTTTGCACGTTCAAACTCGGTGTTAATTGTTTGATGTAAAGCATCTCGTTGACAAGACAATCGAATTTGTTCATGCACTTTTTGAGAACTTTGAAACAGCTAAGAAGGTCCTCAGGGACAGCACCCACGTGGTCGTTGTTGTAGTGCTTGCGTACTGAAGATGACGTGCTCTTATGGCTATTCACATGGGCATATAAATGCCCACGTGTGTAACCAACATAGCTCCCTGTATCGCACAGTTTACATTTAAATTGGTACACTACGCACTGTTGATTAACCAGCTGTGGTTTGGTTTCGCATTCTTTAAGGTCTTGGCCAATTTTCCGACTGACAAATGCGGGCTGGATTGTGGTTTGGAGCTTAATGCGAACAAACCAGCTCCTAAACTGTGCACCCCAAATTGAGACGAAAGTTTATGTCAAGCCTACTAATACTGGTTTACTTGTCCACTACCAGAGTTACGTTGACAACCGGTACAAACGAAACTTATTGACAACTATGCTCGATCGCGCGTACTGTTTGTCCTCTTCATGGCTTTATTTTTCTGAGGAGTGTGAGCGCTTGAAGAATTCATTCTCACGTTTGGACTACCCTCACCACCTTATCAACTCCGCCATTAACAGCTTTATTAACTCGAGAATTGCTGACCAGCAGCCATTGCAAGCATTGGGAAGATTGGCGAAAAATGATCTAACCCGAGTAGTCATACCCTTCAAGGACCAAGACTCCGCTAACATTGTTAAGACACAGTTGAAAGACCTTAGCATTAAGCATAAGTGCTTGACGAAATGAAAATCATGTCAAATCTTGTTTATGATAAGGTCACAGGCGAATTGATCGGATATGTGGATCTTGGTGACCCTGATGTCAACTTTGGAGCTCTGGAAAAACTAGAGATAGATAGATAGATAATAATCTTTAGACAGGGTGAAAACCACAGAAGTGGTTTTCAGAACGGCCCTGTAACTACCCACCCAACCCACCCCAGGGAGGACATCCATCACACAGTAATCTCGCGCGTGGGAAATTAACGTCTCCTACCCCAACCCTGCAGGAGACGGGACCTCCATTTATTCGTCCCTATCCGAGAAGACTAGAATATCTAACCATTTCTTGATGTTAAAGAAAGGAAGCATATTCTTCTCAGTTAATTTTAAGACCCTGAGTGTTGGTCCGGCCGGTATTGAACTCTCGACCTCCCGCACAGCAGTCTGGTGCTCTCCCAATTGAGCTACCCAGGTGGCGGTTCGAAAAAAAAAAAAAAAACTTGATGAGATTGCAACTCATGCTCTTGCCTTCCTCATCAGAGGTGTTTGTACAGAGTTGAAGTTCTGCTTGGCCCACTTTTCTGCCAATGGAGCTACTTCTGCCCAGATAATGCCATTGTTCTGGGAGGCTGTTACTATTTTGGAGTTAAACTGTAACCTCTGGATTATTGCTTCTACTTCAGATGGAGCCACACCAAATAGAAGATTCTACCAAAGGCATAAGAATCTTGATGGAAATGCCGACAGGGATGTGTGCTATCGCACGATCAATTTGTTTGCACCACAGAGGTTTATATACTTCTTATCAGATGCCCCTCATCTTGTAAAGACCACAAGAAACTGTCTGTATCATGCTGGATCTGGTACTTGTACCAGGTATGAGTTTACAAAACAATTTCAAGATAAAAAGCAAAAGGAATTTTACTGCGCAGGTGGAGAGCTGTTGGCCTTTGCTGTTCCAGTAACTATAGGGGCAGCAGTTACGTCCAACAGCCAATAGAATGGTTATGATCAGTACAATAGATTAATACAATACAATAGATGAGGATGATTAATACAATAGAGCTCTCAATTTTATTATGAATCGTAGGTGTTAATGATGCTATGAGATCATGAAACAGATTTAAGAAAATTGCCAAATGGGCAATCTTATATCCGTAACTGTTATTGGGCCAGTAAAGGACAGCAGGTGTCCATCTACACACAAGAAATCCCATCTGCTTATGGAGCACCTAATTAGAAATAATAAACTGGCAGCACATCAGAGCGGAAATAGAAAGCATCACTCGACAGAAACAGCTCTGTTGTACGTTACAGATCAGTTGCTCCAGGCTATGGATAACAAGAAAGTTTCCATCATGGTCTTATTAGATATGTCTAAAGCATTTGACAGTATTCGACACGACATCTTGTTATCCAAGCTACAAAATCTCGATTTTTCCCAGGGTGCGTTGAATTGGTTTCAGAGTTACCTTTCTAACCGACAACAGTGCGTTCGAATTGGTGACGCAGTTTCTAAAGTATTCCCACATGAGTTCGGAGTTCCACAAGGCTCTATTTTAGGTCCAGCTTTGTTTACAATCTATGTTAACGACCTCCTTTCTGTTCCTAAACGTTGTCTATCTGCCTCCTATGTTGACGATTGTAAATTGTATTTGTCCTTTTCACCTGCCGAATTACCCACGTCCATCCTTGCCTTAAACGAAGATCTTACAAGAATATCTCAGTGGTGCTGTAAAAACTCTCTTTTGATTAATCCGGACAAAACTAAGGTTCTAGCTGTTGGATTACCACAACTTTTAAAGAAACTGTCATCATTCAGTATAACACTTTTTGACAAGGAAATAACACCTGTGCCTGTCGTTAAGGACTTGGGTGTTCTTCTCGACACACACCTCAGTTATAACCAACATATCACTGAGATTGCCTCTAAATGCCTTTTTAAATTGTACCAAATTAACAGAATCAAGCACCTCCTGGATAGGAAAACACTTCTGTTAGTAATAAATTCATTTGTCTTTAGTAAACTCCAATA
Organism: Stylophora pistillata; assembly: GCF_964205215.1. NCBI lineage: Eukaryota > Metazoa > Cnidaria > Anthozoa > Scleractinia > Pocilloporidae > Stylophora > Stylophora pistillata. Next base: position 13,623,171 of record NC_142527.1, on the reverse strand, counting down.
TTGTTCAACTGTCTGGAGTAATACCAGCAGCAGCAATATTGACAAGTTACAAAAAGTCCAAAACTTTGCTGGGCGAATTATTCTGGGACTAAGAAAGTATGACCATATTTCGGATGGGTTGCGATCGTTGAAATGGCTTCCTATTAGAAAGAAACTCATTCTAAATGACGCTACTATGATGCACAAATGTATTAACAAGCTTGTTCCAGACTATCTTGCTGACATGTTTAAATCACGTTCTCAAGTCCATAATAGACAAACTCGATCATCTGGTGCTTTGGATATACCTTTATGTCGCCTGTCAACAGGGCAGCGCTCCTTTGCTTTCAGAGGAGCCAAACTCTGGAACTCCTTGAATGATAACATTAAGTCCTTAAAATGCCCCAGGAATTTTAGACGTCATCTTGCAAATGTTTTATTAAGTTGATATATTATATTATTGATATATATTTTGTAATTATAATATTATTGTATTTACATTCTCAATTAATTTATATATTATATTATTGATATATATTTTGTAATTATAATATTATTGTATTTACATTCTCAATTAATTTATATATTTGTATTTTTTTTTTTCCTTTTATTCTATTGAGCTGAAAAGCCCACTTAGGGAGCATCAATAAAGTGTATGTATGTATGTATGTATCTTGCATTTATATATGTTTTACATTTTGCTGTTATTAACTCCTTATATGATATTGTAAGTTGGCAATGATTTGTTGCATACATATTAATCTTGACTGATTATTGTTTCCAGGTATACGTGGAATGATGGTCACTACTTATTATGGCAGCACATGACCCAAATCTTTTATCAAGATGCAGAGAATGGCTTGAAGTTGCTTCCTAACATATGACCATGTTAAGCTGAATTCGTACTCCAGCATGCATGTCAGCCTGGCAGCTCAAGTGCTAAGTGCATCAATGGCAGCTGTTTTAAGATCATTTGGCCCTCCTGGTACAGCAGGTACAGCGAAGCTATGCGAAATGTTTGACTCTTTCTTTGATTGCTTAAATGTATGCAGTAAAATTGAACTTCAGAGGAAGAGAAAACCTTTCCTTGCGCCTTACACAGCTACTGATGATCCAGATTCCCTTGGCTTGAAGATGAGTTTCTGGGATATCTTAAGCAGTGGAAAGAATGCACACTCAACCGACCTGGGAATTTCACTACCAATGCTAGAAATAGAATGTTTATATCTTGGCAGACATATGAGGGTCTACAGATTACATCCTATTCAGTTGTGGAAGCAACCAAGTTTCTTCTTAATGAGGGTGTTGAATATGTCTTAACTGAAAGGTTCTGTCCAGATCCCATAGAAGAATATTTTGGCAGTCAAAGAAAACATGGAAGAAGATGTGACAATCCAGACATCAGAATGTTTGGGTACAATGACAACAACATTTGAATACAGCTATCTATATCATGCCAGTCTGGCAATACCAGGGGGAGGAAAGACAAAAGCAAGGCATGGGTCAATGTGACTGATGATCCTCTTCCCAAAAGGAAAAAAACACTTTTAGAGAGCAATTGTCATTTGACTGTGAAAAAATAGGCAAACTAATTGATAGTCAGTAGAAAAAATAAGCCCATTTTTTTCTTTTATCTTTGAATTTCAACTTTTACAAACTAATTGGTCTATTTTCTCATGCCTATAATATTATGGAAATCACTGCCTGAATGCATTGATTCTGATTTAAAGCCACAGCTACAGGAGTACTTCTCAGATCGAAACAAAGAGTAAACACACAAATAGTACTGAACCTGTTCTTTACTTAATAGATAAAAATTTTATGTTTCTAATGTTCTTTTCGTGCATTTTTGCACCAAAGAGTTTATAGTTTCTAACTGAAATTTTTTTTGATCGACATATCAGCCCCCCCTGAGCTTATAAGCCCTGAGCTTATAGGAGGAGAGATATGGTATGTATGTTGAAGTTGTCCGAAATAATAAATGATAATTACTAAAAGCAATTCAGTCTAATTTTGCCTTAGTCAGTTTCTGTAGAGGGTCTAATGATGTCTTTGCGAGGTGCTTTTCATTTCAGCTGTTTTAGTTTTATCTTGTGTTTCTGTATTATGTCCTTTGCAAAAGAAAATGAGCGAACTTTTACTTTTGTTTCATAGCAGAAGGGTCTTCTAATTTCCCAGCCTTAAGTACAGACATTGCTTGCTCAGTTTCTAATAATTTCTTTACAATTGCATGCTTGTTGTAAAGCTTGTGGAGTACAGAACCTCCAATGTACTGTAGTCCAGCTTTTTCTTTATCTGACAGTTTAGTCAATGAAACACACGTATGACTTTCAAGTAATTTCTCTTCAGCACTATGTGCAAGCATGATGTCAGCAACCTTAGTTGAAAGTAGGGTAGCAGCATTCCTTGATAGTCCTTCAAAATACTTTGCAGAATGCAAAGCAATATTTGATTAAAAAGCAGCATAAAATCTCTCAACGTTTCCAGAGTTGACTAAGCGGTTATATAAGTTCTGAATTTCAAAGAATTCTGATGTTATGTTGCAGTTGTAGGACTTGATTTCTTCTCTGGAAACACTTGAAAGATATTTTCTAGAAAAAAGCTAGAATAGGATTCTGGAATAAAGCTGTCATATTCTAGAAACTTCTAGAAAGCCCCAGAAATTAACAGAAAGCTGGAAACTGGTTTTGCAAGACAAACTCGAGCTCACTAATCAGTATGCCATTAGAACTCTTTTAAACATGGCTAAGTCAAACTCATATAGTACCTTACTTGACCATGTGGGACTGAAGACCCTAGAGCATCGCAGATATTCTCATGCTCTCTGCCTTTTTTAAAAGAGTTCTCTATTTCTTACAATGTTTATCATACTTGCTACTACTACGACCTTATATTAATGTCAATGCTGACACAGCCAAGATTATCGGGAGAAGATTCTATCGTTGATGAATGGAACCTTAGCCACTGATTACTCATTGAAACGAAGTGCCCAGGCAGTCACCATGGCATCGAAGTCCTCTGTAAAGAATGGCAATGACCAAGTACAAGTTGACCCTCAACTTTTATTTCAGCGGCTCATTATTGCCTGTGACAACTCCCACCATGAAGCATTATTTCAGTACAAGCTCTGCATGTATCCCACAACTCTTTTTGATTCCCCATTCACGTTAAGGCAGCCACAAACGCCAGAATTAACAGATGCACTGTGGACAAGGCTTACACCAGAGGCCACGATCCAGCCTAAAGGGAATGTACAATATGTGCTGGACGGAGGCGCTCTTCTCCATGGAGTGCCCTGGCAAAGAGGTTCTCCAACATACAAGGAAGTCTGCGACTTGTATTGCACTTACGTGCCAAGGAAATACGGAAGGGCGATAGCTGTGTTTGATGGGTACAATGAGATGTCAACTAAAGCTACGACACAGCGGAGGCGCACATCAGGGAAGGTTAGTGCCACTGTCACTGTCATGTCTTATTATGTCGTGTCTTATGTTCAGGTCATAGTGCAAGATCACGTGAAAATGCCACGGTGGAAAGCATTATGGCCAAAGCGAAATTGACGCAATTAAAGGGAGGTGAAGAGAGAAAGTTGAAACAGCAGCTGTTATTGTTAGAAAATGAAATAGCAGATGCCGAGGATGAAGCCAATTTAGCTTGAATAAGGACACATTTTTATCAACATTTGGATTCAGACAAGGGAAGCGAAGGGTCTAAAGAAGTGCCCATCATTGATGAAGCATCTACTAAGCCAGTTGCGTTGGAGGAGGTAGTACAGTACTCTGACCCACGAGTAATGGAGAAGCTTGAACAATTTATTCCTGAATCTTGTCGGTAAGAGGCTCAGGCACGTACCATCATTCCTGTTCCAAGTCCTGTTCCAGGACATCCCAAGATCAACATTGAATCCAAGGGCTCCTCCTTTCCCTCAGCCAAACAGTGGATGTGGAACTACATTCAAGTTTATTATTACTGACAGTACTAGTGTTCTCGAGAGGGCTGTCACTACCACGAACCTGATTGCTACGGGTGTAAGCCTGCCCCCCCCCCGAGGTGATGAAGTTTTCCGGAGATCCATGTGAGTTCTTCAAATTTAAAACACGTTTCCATCTCATGGTGGAGTCTTGAAATCTGTCTGACGAACAAAAGATGACCCGTTTGCTGCAGTTTCTCAAGCACAAGGGAAGGGCTGTGGCAGGCTTAGAGGGCATGCCTGGTGGAATAAAGAAGGCTATGCGATTAATGGAACTAAGATTTGGCCATCCTCACATGATACCCAAAGCATGTGTTGACACTTTAATTGAAGGACCAAACATTTCTCCAGCATGTGCTCAATGCAAAGGAACTTCGTGCACAAATTCTTTCAATACCGAAGGCGTGAAGACTCGGAAGGGTAGCATGTTTAAAAATACATTATATATAGCACATATAGAATTGAATTACTCGGGGTTGTCTGGTATAACACATTTTTGTCACGACTCTTAAGTGGCTGTCCATGTAAGAACTGACCACTCAAATTTCGGCCAATCACAGAATTCCCTCAAACTTTTACTGTGAGATATTTGATCTATGCTATCGGCAAAAATTGTATTTATTTGTTTCGTAATGCTATTTTATCAAGATTTTATCAACTTTTTAGCGACGAGATGCGAGGACGGTCAAAAACAAACGAAAGTGTTTATTTCAGAGTTAATTTTCAGCGTTTTGCTGGAGGCTCTCAACACTTCCGCATTTGTTTACATAGCATAAATCGGACATATGGTATCATTTTACATCTCTTCTGTTGATTAGTAGCAAAATATGTCAATTCTGACCAAACAATGAAGAACGGCGCTGTTTTGAAAATACCACACAAACAGCACTTTCCAAATTTGAGCTAGTGTGTTGTTGTTCCAAGATGCTTTTCTCAAAAGTATAACGGGATCTGGAGTCCTCACCACTGTCCATGTTTAGTACTAGGGCTGGTGTGCCAAAAACAACAAAAACATTTTTGGCAACTAGTCTTTTCAAGCTACAGGAGCTTGATGAACTTTACTGTCAAGTGGCGGTATTTCCGCATTAACTGAAACGTAAAATCGATTTAAACTGTTGACAAGTTCTTGTTGGCTCATGATTTTCCCGTCACGCTCCAGTGAAAAAAGGAATGGCTTTTCAGATCTGCCAGACATTTGGTTGATAAAGTTCCACCACTTGCGTCAGTCATCTTTCTTTAGGTGTTGAACTTTGTTCTTATAAAAGGACTTTTTCCTCTTTACTATTTCTTGCTGGACTTTGTATTTCAAAGAGCACCAGGCTGGGATGTTGCCGCTGTGAAATGCTTTCTGTCGGTCTTTAATCATGAGCTTGAGTTCAGGAGTTATCCATGGCTTATCTGTTCAATGCAGCTTGATGGTCTTTGCCGGGAGGATGGAGGATCTTCAAAAGATAGCACCAAGGATTATACTCGATACAGAATCATATACGTCTTTTACCTCTTCAAAAGATAGCACCAAGGATTATACTCGATACAGAACCACACACCTCTTCTGTTGTGCCATAGTTAGTACAGGGGACTATGGTTGTGCTTTTCCACAAATTTAAATGGCCGACTTTTCACGCAGAAACTTGTCTTGATAAAATGTGCATTATTGTAAAGAAGAATTGAACACACAGTGCCAGAGTATCTTATAGACTCCTTGAAATTGAATAGCTCTCGGCATTCACGTAATACCAGGTTTGCCAGCTTGAATTTTATTATGCCTACACACAAGTGAAAGACTGAAGGAGGAAGCTCGTTTGTAGTGTCTGCAATACAGGACTGGAACAGTTTAAATTGCAAAGTAAGGAAGCAGCTGAGTGTAAAATGTTTTAAGTGCGCCTTGAGAAAGCAATTTCTACAAGATCAAGCCCACTTGCCTTACTTGATCCATAATTATTATTGAACTTTATTATGTATTTATTTATTTGTTCAATTTTTATTACATAATTATTATCTAAATAAATAAATTCGTCTTTTTTAAAAAACCATCCAATAAAATTACATATCTGATGTTACAGTAAAAATACATTGATGGGAAAAATTACAATGATTAAATCGAATAAAAATGATTAGAAATACACATGGGGTGTTTACACAGCTAGACTATATTTAAAAATCAATCTATTAGAAAGCTATGTTTAAAACGTTCAGTGTTAATGCTGGGCCTGACAATGGATTTCCTTCGAATGTTTACAATATAGTCTTGCACCTTGGGAGTAGGCTTTTTAATGGATGGTCATCATGTTCGAGGTTATAAAAAAGGCGTCTCTCGCTTTTCTCCAAAAGTTCATATATGTTGTAATTGAGCGACGTATAGTGCCTCTTATAGCATCTTTTCAAAAACCTTTGAATAACAGTAAGTTTGCAAACATTTGCAGCATAAACTGAAAGACCGTATAATACTTTAGAACTTTAAATGTGTCACCAGTTTGGTATTTCATGATACTTTTATGCCATTCCAAAGCCCCAGCCCGTAGCTCCCTTAAAAGTCATCATATGTTTTATGAAGTACAGAGAGAGAGAGGGTACACAAACATGTGCTAGCCCAAGGAAACCTAGAAAGCATTGCAGATGTCTCTTCTGGCTCGTGCAGAAACAAAATAATATTTGACATGAAAGTCCCTGGGGAGGTAGTTGTTTCCATCCCGATACGAAAATCAGGATGTCTGACAAACTAACTGCAGCACACTCTTCTTCACAGTCTTGTATAAGTCCTGCCAGTGAGAGAGAACAAGGTTCTCAACCTCCCTTCTATCAGATCCTTCACATGCACAAATGACTGAGATGGCATCAAAGTCAGTCACATTCAATGTTTCAGGCTTAAAACAGAAGGCTTCCCTCATCACATTTTAATATTGCAAAATTGAGCCCAATACCCCTAGAGTACAAAGGCCCTCCTTGAAACTGTCATAAGCTGGCTGTGCTCTTCCCAAAACATGCCTTGAGTTCACAGTTTTCTGGATGAGGTTCACAATATCACTAGTTGTTTTAATCGCCTGAAATGTGCCAGCCATGTCAAACACTAAATCAAGGTTGGCATCACTGATGACCTGTTCACCTTCTGTTGTATTTGAAGCATTTAGTAATTTGTCAAGGGATATTTTTAGATCATAGTCACAAAATCTGTGGGTGAAGCATTAACATCCTGGATCCATTTTACTACACAATCATACCATAAGTGCGAGAGGCATTTCAATTTAGGACTCCCATGAACTAGTGACATAGCAAATGACTGCCCTGCTAAATACTCTCTCTCCTCTAAGCACCTCGCATTGAGAGATAAGAATTTAGAGGTGGCTCCCCCAACCAAGAGCTGGGAATTAACCAACCTTTTTGTTACAACTGTAAAGAATTCCCTTGCTGGGCCACCGAGGTCTACTGGACCTTCTGAAATGCCCATGTCATCTTTGAACTTTACAGACAGTTTGTTTTGGGGGTTAACTGACTTCTGATTGAGTGCTCTCTTGGCACCCTCTTATATGTGATTTCTACTAATGTTAAATTTACATGTCTCAGAATCTGTTATGATTGACAAGAGACTATGGATAATTTCCTTCAGCATGATGTTTGCCTCACTGGTTTCTGCTTTAGCTATACTGGGTAGAGCAGGCTTTTCACCTTTGGTGATACATTTATCATCAGAGCTGAATTTGTCAAATATAAGTGCTGCATATACTTCATCTGTGGACCTTAGAAAGATAACAAAAAATTTTGAAAACATAGATTAATAGCAATACTACTGCTGTTTCTGCTACCACTGCTACCACCACCAATAATAATGATGATGATGATAATAATAATAATAATAATAATAATAATAATAATAGTTTATTATTTGGACCTTCAGTGGAAAATCTCATTCATAGATTACTGTGGCTACCATGACTGTCAGTGACTCTTGGCATTTCGTCCAAGGTATGGCTCAGTTCCTGAAGTGGCTCAGGACAAACTTGTAAATAACATCCCAGCTGCCATATGAACTTAATAAGCGCATCAATTTTATTACTGGCAGAAAACTGAACTGACAACTTTTATAAAAATACCTGAAATCCCCTATCAGTGTAGCAGCAGAAGAGGCAGAAGGCTGTGACACTGGGACAGAAGAAGATTGAGTCACTGGTGGAGTTTCAGTACTTGATTGAGGAAATGAACGGCTCGGATCAAATGTGGGAACAGTCAGCTTGAAGAAGTGAAAAAAAAGTATTATTAATATTGCAACTCGTCCTTTGGTGAAGGTGCCTCAATATCATGTTTCTGTAACTTCCATACTGTTGACTTGACTTCGTGAGCAAAGATTAAAAAGGTAGTCCACGTTGACATCGGCTGCAGGCACGTTCGTGGCTGACCAGACCAATGCAGGAAAGGCAGATCCGCGGGCAGTATCTGCAGAGAAAGGTGGTGTCAGGAGTGAAGGTGGAGGCTTTCCTCCTCTGACGCTTGTCTTTAAGTACCTTACGTCTATCCTTCTAAAATTGAGCAGTGGCTTGGTTATTGTGTGGCGCCAGGTACCATGGTCTTATAGAGACTGACTGTTAAAATACCAGACAGATTTGCATTGATGACGATAATAAATTTTTTATGTCTTGGTATCACTTAACATAAGCCTTAATGATAAATTTGACAAGTTTCAATAACTTAAATCCCTGTGCCACGAGAAATTTATTTGAAATCCATTATTACATTGCACCCCTCATTAGTACACATTCTAACTTACCACTGAGGTATCATCTCTGAAATAACACCAAACTAAAAAAATATCTTTCATCAGAAGAAAACCATATATGTGGGATTCACTCAGCTCATCCTCTCTTGGTTAAAGATAACATGCATTATCCTTTAACAGCCTGTTGTGTTAACCTCATAAAATTACAGACAAAAACAAAGCAAAAATTAATAGCATTTCAACTTCATAGGGCCATAGCCACTTGCTACAATGACAAATCAACAAATGAATGGGGTAGATGTGAATGACATTTTAGTTTTTTCTAATACTACCCAAGAGGAAAATATTTATTAACAGAAACTTGTCAAATGCACAAGAGGGAGTAGTGAGGGGTAGCAGAAAATTACAAAACACAACTAAATAGTTTAAAGCAGAAACTGGGGTAGTAAGAGAACTAAGTTGGACCACCCAGATCTCTTCTAGATCCCTCAACTTGTAAATTAATTCAGGGAATGAAAAAAAATAACAGAGACAAAAATGAAAGCAACTACTTTAACAATGAGGAGGTCAAATACACTTGCTACTGGTACTTACCTCACTATCATCATCATCACTCTCAATAGAGATATGTCCAATCACTCCTGATTCCTTCTTATTACTAGGGACTGGAAGGTGAGTCAATATAAAGTGCTCCCTGTGACGCCAATGGAAGTACCTCAGGACCATTCCACTGAAATGATGAAACATTTGGCATCTTTAGCTTTTTTGCCCCAGATACAGTGCTCAAACCACCAAAAAGAGACATTGAATTCATACAGCTAATCACCACTTGGATTTAAGTTACCATAAGCTTAACAACCCTCTTTTAGTTAAATGGGATGAAGTTGTTGAAACAAAATTACTTAGCACTTCATACTCTACATAACAGGTAGATTATGGTCTCCAGATAATGATTATCTCAATGTTTTAGCATAATTACGCTAAGAGAAATTTCAAGTATAACAGTAGCTATCTTGAGAAACACCTTTTGGCAAGCGGGTTGCCCAGCCAGTCAGATTGCAGGGCTTATGAAGACTGTGTGTTGCCTAAGCAATCAGATTGCAGGATTTACAATACCAGTGCTGGTACATTGGACATTTAGTTATGGAATTTCGTATCGAAGGGTTGTACCTCAATGTAATTCTTGCGCATTAGACAAGCTTTGCATATACACGTGAACATTGAAGAGTAATTGAAGAGATGATATCAGTACTCCGAAAATACTGAGTCGAGTCGAACCTTAGACCTTCGAAATCCGTGCTCAGACACTGCTTCTCTTTTATTCATGACTTCAAACAAGATCCCTGGTCTTCGTTTTCGTAGTACGAAAATGAAGACCCTGCATTAGCTAAAAGAATTGCTTACATTTTAACGAGAATTTTCCAGCAGAGAAAGCTGAACGACCGTCAAAATCTATTCTAGCTATGAAATACAGTAGAAGATGATTATTTATTGACAGAACCGAAGAGTCATTTTTCCCATACAGAACGCATTCTCTGTTATTCTGTCCCGCAATGCTAACTATAAATCAAAGGCGGCTAGCGTTCGAATTCTGCCTGCTGTTCCAGAATAATATGTGTTGTAAGTTTACCCGAGGAAACCCTCGAGAATATCAACACCAAATTGACTCGCATAGCGAAACAGAACAGACAAGACGGGCCGTATAATAACATGGGTAGTATAATAATGGGAAGAAACGCGTGAAGTTTAATGTATTATATTATTTACTAAGCGTTGTTGCTGTTTAATGTGTGTTTAAGATGTAATTTCTACGGTTTTCTGTTACTGGGTCTTCGTTTTCGTACTACAAAAACGAAGACCGGGTCTTAGGTCTTTGTTTTCGAGGGTCTTCATTTTCGTAACTCCCCCTTAGTCTCCCTTAAACAGGTATCATCGCTGGCGAAGTCAGTATGAACATCGTGGCGTCTCAAACGGCAGTTGCGCCAGGCAAGGCATGACATTCAAATCTAGAAGGAGGATGGAGGCCGAGCTCTGGTTTGAAGAGTTTGTGGAAACACTTCCAAACAGAATGCCCGATGTTGAAAGGAGGGAGCTACCCTTGTGCATGATGATTATGCAAGTGCCCGAAATGTATGCTGAAGGAACGACAAACCCCCTCAGCCTAATGCATTTCGGGCGCATGTGGGAAGAGGAGTTCAGGGACGTCATTATTCGGAAGTCAGTGCAACAAATGTGCATTATCCAATTCCCATTTCTGGAGAGCACACGAAACACTCTGCAGTAACTTAAACCATATTTTCCAAGTGCGGGGTTTGCCTGCTCATCACAGAACACTAATGAGGTATCTGTAGAGAAGCGTAAGCGACGACGCCTTGAAAGAAAATGGCGAAGAACCAGGCTGCAGGCTGATCGACAAGAATATAATCGTCAGTGCTGCGTTGTGAATAATTTGATCAAGTCGTTGAAATCCTCTTACTACACTACCATCATTACTGAAAACTCAAGTGATCAACGGGTTTTGTTTAATACAGTATCAAAACTACTACAAAAGCAATCAACTGCACGGTATCCATCATCTTGTAGCGATGCACTAGCTAATTCTTTCGCTGATTATTTCATTGACAAGATTGATCGTATCCATGCCACACTAATAGAGAAGAATTCTGCGCAAGGTAATGATGCTAATGAAGTGACTCTTGGTAACTACGTGGAATGTAACTCTGTGTTTTCAGACTTTATTAATGTCAGTTATGAAGACATCAAGGGACTTGCATTGAGATCTATTAATAAATCCTGTGTACTTGATCCTCTGCCTGCAGTGGTAATGAAGGAATGTTTCAATTTACTAACTCCTGTGTTGACTAACATAGTGAATACATCTTTATCTACTGGAGTTATGCCTGATGTCTTGAAGATTGCAGCTATGACACCGACTTTAAAGAAACATAATGCTGATTTCACTAAATATGAAAGTTTTCGACCTATTTCTAATTTGAAGTTTGTGTCTAAGCTTGTGGAAAAAGCGGTATGTGTCCAGCTTACAGACTATATTACATCTGGTCTTTCGGAAACGTTTCAATCCGCATACAAGTCATTTCACTCCACTGAAACAGCTCTACTGAGGGTTCAAAATGACATTCTTTGTGCTTTAGATCGTAATGAGTCGGTCATACTGGTACTTTTGGATCTGTCGGCGGCGTTTTATTCGGTGGACCATACTTTTCTAGTGACAAGGCTGTCTACTTGTTTTGGTTTTCAAGGAACTGTGCTTAAGTGGCTGAAATCATACCTGTCTTCACGTAAGCTGTTTGTTAAAGTTGGGAATAGTCATTCTTCACAACGTGCATTGAAGTGTGGTGTCCCTCAGGGATCAGTTCTGGGCCCTTTGTTGTATTTGTTATACACATCACCTATTGCGGACATAATAAATGATCATGGACTATCATACCATCTATATGCTTACGACACCCAATTATATATTACCTTTAAATCTACCAGCTTGAATGACATCCAACAAGTGAAGTTGAGAGTGGAATGCTGTGTGAGGGACATTGATGAATGGATGATAAGAAACTATCTTAAACTAAACCAGGACAAAACGGACCTTGTAGTCATCAGTTCCAGATACCATCCCATGCCTGACATCGGTCACATTACTGTTGGTTCTGAGTGCATTGCACCTCGTGACTCTGTTCGTAATTTAGGGGTTCAGTTTGATAGCATATTTAGTTTTGAGGAGCACATTAAGAACATTTGTAAATCATCATTCTATCATTTGAGAAATATTGCTAAAATCCGCAAGTACTTAAGCCAAGATACATGTAAAATCTTAGTCCATGCATTTATTAGTTCGAAAATTGATCACTGTAATTCCTTATTACATGGCCTTCCTAAGTATCTGTTAGCTAGACTACAGGCAGTTCAGAATGCTGCAGCTCGTGTTGTCACATTGACACCGAGGCATGTTCATATATCTCCTATTTTAATTAATCTTCATTGGTTACCAGTTGAGTTTAGAATAACTTTTAAAGTCCTTTTATTGGTATACAAGGCCCTTCATGGCCTTGCACCTTCCTATATTTCTGACCTTTTGAATTTTAAAACATACTCTAGGTCATTGCGTTCTTCATGTAAAGAATATTTAGTGGTTCCAAGAAGTAGATTGAAAACATATGGAGACAGAGCTTTCTCTATTGCAGGACCTAAATTGTGGAACGATTTACCTCTAGAGATTAGGAAATGTGCTTCAGTGGCAACTTTTAAGCAATCCCTTAAAACTTTTTTATTTAAGTTAGCATATAGGTTATGAGATTCGTTTTGTTTTGAGATGTTTTTGATTTATATAGTAGATAACTTAGGCTATATTTGAATTATATTGTATATCGTAGATATTTTATATTACATATTTTTATATTTTATATTGTTATTAGGTAGCGCTTTGGACAATTATTGGATTTTAGCGCTATATAAATAAAATTATTATTATTATTATTATTAACATGTTCGATGCACATAGGATAAAAAAGATAGAGTGTCTTGGACACAGAGAAAACAGTTATATGGATTAACAAGCATGATTTTAAGATCAATAGTTGATGCTTAACAAAGTAGATAAATGGATATTTCTAGATGACTTAGAACGTTACCTTTGCTCAGCAGAATGGTACTGAAGCATTTTGCCGGGTTGAATAAGAAATAACCCAAAATCTCCCTTCGGTTGATTTTACAGAGGTGAACGCAAAATTATTACAAACATCAGAAGAAAGTCGTGAGTTACCCGGATAAGTATTTATCCATCATTATCAACGGAATGGATCAGAGTAAAACCCATTTCCCACACTTGAACCAGTGCTCAAAGGTAATAAAATTATCGTTAACTAACAATGCCATGTCAATTTTCTTTAGAAAATAGCAGCCTTCTTTAAGTGAAATGGATTTTTTTTCAGTTAGAGGGGGACAATGAGCACTTTCTTAACAAGCACCCTTTCACATGGAAACGACCGAGCATTTTACTTCATTGATTTGATGCGTTGGCCTCAGGATGCCAATCTAACGACCAACGCGTTGACATCAACAATCAGACAAATCATTTCTCAGGTGAAATATTGCTTGACATCTGTTTTGCACTGTTTAAAGAATGCCTTTAACGGCTTTTTAAAATGAAAACCTAATATCTTTCTCAATGTGTTCTTTACTGTAAAGCGTGGAAAACTACCTCCACTGTTGTATCTGCAGTTAGACAACTGGTACACAGGGACTGCAAAAACATTCACATACTTGGATTTTGTGGCCTACTAATGAAGGCAGGAGTGTTTAAAAAGGTATTGAATTGTTTCTTGATCTCTTGAGTTCCTTTTTTGCACAAATTGTCTTGCAAGCCATTGAACTGGATTTTTAGAAAGTCTCGTCCTCGTGCTCTTTTATTTTTTTAAGTTCGACTATCGTATCTGATATTTGGACACACTCATAAAGATATTGATCAGGTTTACCAAGCAATGTTTTTTCTTTCTCGTTCTTAATTAATGACCAATAACGAAAAATTTCCCTCATAAGGCATTCACAGGAGGTCTCATTGATAAGTTACCGCTCCAAATTATTAATACAGATCGGTTTTTTATAGAATCAAAACACAGAAAAAAAAGTTCGCTTAAGTCCTGAAGTAGTCACTTCTGGAAAGTTTAAGACTAGGTTTACATTAGAGGAGAGTTTTCCGGAGTCGTGAATTTTGCCGGATTCATCAATTTTCGAGTATTCGGTTTCGTAGGCGTTTACACTGAAAGGATATTCGGATTCCCGACCGTTTACACACTATGACAACTCCCGGAAAATTCGAAATGGAATGGTTACCAAGGCGTGTTCTTTCGTCGTTTGATCAACAAAGTGAAAATATGCCTCCCAAAAACGGCTTGAGTAGATCCAGATGTCACTGAGGCAAATTTGAGTTGGACAGATGCCAAGCCATCTATGTCATCCGCGATTAAGTGTGGCTGACGTTAAACTTCCTTGCAATAATAACTTGTGTTTCCTCAGAAATACTGCGGTACACATGATAAAATTTATCGCCTGAACCTGCAACAAGATTAGGCGACTGGAGACCGCCAGCAATGTTAGCACCGGATCTTCCATTTTGGTTTCACCGAAAAAACTCAAAAGATTGCAGGCGGAAATAATATCCGCATTCGAGATAAAAAGCGGTTACACAACAAAACTTTCCGGATTCAAAGTTCCCACTTTAAATTCCGGATTCAAAATCTCCGGGGACACGACCAAACCGAGGAGTTTTTATTTCGGATTCGTCCACTTTCGTGTAAACGGCAAAATCAATCCGGTACCAAAACGTTTTGGATTCATCATGAATCCAGAACAATTTTCTCTAGTGTAAACCTAGTCTAAAAGTGTTGCACAAAATATTTCGTAGCACAGGGATAGAAAGTTATAACCGACTCTAATGACTGAAAAATATTTGTTATCTTAATATATATAGATGTTCAGCAGAATCGATGAAGCACAAAGAAGGTCAAACGCAGTCACCTTAGATCAACTGCGGAATGTCATTCCCAATTCCTATACGCCATCACCATCGACTGTCTACAGGGAAAATATCTTTGACAAAGTTGTGGCTACGACCATACATTGCTACGCTGAAACATCATAGCAATCCCCATGCATTCAGATTCATAGTGAACGAGCAAGGTCAAGTAGAAATGTCCTATAGGAATTGGGCAATGGCCATTAAGAAGGAGTGGCTGCCAAAGGAAGGTCCTTTTCATATAATGGAAGTGATGCCAGAGGGTTATCTACCGTTGTTGAGGCCTGATAATTTATGCACTCTGATTTGCACTTAGTGTTTAATAGTTCTGGTGCCAGAGTGTTGTCCCAGGGAGTCTGGGGACCAACCCCCCTTTTAATGAAAGACATGACGAATCCAATATTGAAAATAACAGTCAGCCAGAGATAATGTAAAGAACTATAAGATGTATGAAATGTTACGGGTTTTGCTGCCTTTTTTGTCAGTGGGCCCTGGGACCCACTCGGTCAGTTTTATTTCCCAGGCCTGTTCAGTTCACAGCTTGTGTGTTGCGTTTTATAGTTTTGGTAGGTTTCATTTTAATTTATCACCTTAGTTTCTCAGTTCATCATTCATCGCAGTACCATCCATGTAAGTTTTTGTCGTTCCATTGTCGTATTTTCTGTTTTCATTTCATCGTTTTCTGTATTTTATTTACATGTAGTTTCACAGTTCGACACTGAAGGAAAATAAACCATCGATTTGTATACTCTTCGTGTCTTGGTTGAACACTATGCTAAGAATGTGATATGGAACGCCCTACGACTTGCAAGTTACATTTCGTTGAACTCTCAAATGTTATTCTATATTTTAAAAAGAATCTGTATTTGTTTTTTTAGTTTGACTTGGTTCCTCTGGCAACTAGTACGAGAATAAACGGGTCACCATACATCTGTAACCTTCAAAGCTACATTAACGCTTCACATCAAAAGCGCGATTCACACCCTTACCGCTGAAATTATGGAGGGGGCACTGTAACAGGTAGCCATTCAAATGTCTCCATTAGAGCTTAACTGGTGGAATGAATTTGTTAAAAACGAAAGAAAAAAGAGGGCACTGTCGGAGCACATGACCAGTGATGACTATGAAATAGCTGGGTCACACTTCGACCTCACGTCTATGAGAAATGTCTCCGTTAAAGGCTGGAAAACCTGAACAAGATCATGATGAAGCATACCAAAAACGCGAAAAAGCCCTGAAAGAGTTGATCGACAAAAAAAAATAACTTCCCTCCCGAAAGTCTCTATAATTTTAATTACTTTTCCTTTTCGTGAAGAAAAAATCACGTTCATAAAAAGCCTTAAGCTCAGGTAATGATGATGCTTTCGTTTGCACATAGTTAATCCAGGGGAATGGTTATGAGTACCGGTGTCACAGTGAAATGTGTACCCCGTGATATATGTACCCCTGCACACATATCACTAGTGATATGTGTACACCCTCGAAGATGGCGGCCAGTGATATGTGTATCCCCCAGCCCCCTCCCCTCCAAAAAATAAATAATTATGGCTAACTTGTGTTAATGGACGCAAATCGTTCACTCGACCATCTTCCACAATCAGAACTGTAAAGACACAACTCGCGAGTCTGACAGTTCTTATGGGCCAGTAGCAAGCATCAAACAATCTATTGGAAATACAAAGGAATCGAAATTGTCATGTAAACAAAAATATATCTTGGGGATACACATATCACTGGTGACTGCAATCGTATCGGCTTTGTCGCCTGTCTAGCACTGAAATTACTTGCTCCTAGCTCCTTTACTGGCTAGTACGTAAGTGCATGAAATATTTCACCAACTGACAGCAAGTTTTATTGATTCCCAATCATATGTGTCACTGACAAATTTAAAAAGTACACAGGATGACATCGCACTAGCCAAGGGATACGTATATCACTGAGATCTCGTTCAGTGATATGTGTATCCTCAACATATCTCGGGGTTATGCATATCACACAAATCCTAGTAAGTGATATGTGTATCCCTTGGTAAAGCAAGCGCTGTTGTCTTTCTAGCAAATTACTAGCTAAGCTTGTATATGGCTAGTAAGTGTATTATTGATTCCAAATTGACAGACGACAGCAAGTTAGTCAGGGGATAAACATATCACTGCAATCGCCGTTCAGTGATATGTATGTTGAGGCTATTCCTCAACAAGGTTTTATGTTAGTCCGTTCCGTTCCTCAATTTTTTTGTATGTCAGTAGACCACAATCCTTCAGTAGTAATTTTTTATTTTTGAGCCCCTTTATGCTACGCACGTGGAAAAGCGCTTGTGAATGAGTTAGCTTCGTAAAAACTGTTTTCTTTTCTTTCGTTTACCGCCTTTCATCATGTGGTTTTTACGGCTCCCTGAGCCTCATAATTTATGATGAAAGGGTGACCGGATGGTTTTCTAAACAATGGAATTCTTCACCGTCATTAAATTCGATGAGTTAATGAGCTGTTCTGTTGTTATTCGCCATCAACACCACTATATGTGTCCAACCCGGACATTGTTGTAAACACCACATGGTTGTCATTGCTTCTTGCCGTGGAATTTGTGCTTATTTACGCTGTATGTGACCTGTAACTGGAGAATCGCCGATTCATCGAAAGAAATCCACATCGTTCAATATTTTTGTCATGTTGCAACGTGGAATTCTCCATGAAAGGTTAGAGTGGCTGGTAAGATCTCGCCGAGGACATTTGTAGTCAATTACAAAGGTGTGTAAAACGTTAGATGAAAGTCTTAAAGATTTTGGAAACATTGTTGAGGTACAAACTCAACAAACTCAACTTAATACCGCATGGGAGAAATACTGTGCGTGCTGTAATAAATATGATGATTTGCTTGACACTTCCTGTGAAAGATATCAGAGTGTTTTGAAAGACCGTGACACTCAACGCGTAAGGGTACAAGCTTACAATGAAAACATTGAACAATTTGTTACTGATGCTTCCGAATTCTACAATGCTCGAGTGTCTGAAGAATTAAAGGAGAAAGGGGAAAATTCCCAACCGGAATCTGTGAAATCCGGAAAAAGCTATTCCTCAAGATTGAGTGTATCTAGTTTGAAAGTGCGTGAAGCTAAAATCCAAGCAGCAAAGGCAGCATTAATGCAGCAACAAGCTGAAGAGAGAAGTAGAAGGACAGTTGAGCTGGAGGTGAAAAGGGTTGAGATGGAAATAAAACAAACTCAATTGGAATTCCAACATAGACTGGAACTAACCAAATTGAAAGCTGAAAAGGAAGTTGTGGCCGCAAGGGATCAGGCAGAACTAGCCAAACCTGAGGTATTTCTGGCAGAACAAGAAATATCTGAACTGACAAATGAACAAGAGGGTATTAAATGGTCTTCGAAAGTTGAAGAATTTTAACCAAAGAACAATCTGATGCTACCTCCGGAAGTACCAATCGCCTCTGCCCTCAGTGATTTCTAGTAGCCTTACTCCTGCGCCTGTGTCAGCCGGCAACCCGCGTCTCACATCTACACCAGCGGTAGAAAACCCCGCAGCCACTACCTCCATACATGCTACTGGGGGAGTCTGCTTTAGTGATCCACTTCCGGTTCCAAGAATAAAACTTAAGCCAGTCATTGGTGAGAGTAATGTGTCCAAACCCATCAGAGATGATTGTCAAAATGAACCTAAATCACAACCATTGACTCCTGTGATCGCTATCAGTACGTCCTCTTCAGTCACGCCTAATGTGTCTGGTGCAACTGCGAATGAAAGCCTTGCAGGGATTATGTCCTCAATGGAGAGGATAAGCGCTTCCCATGATCTCCCTCATGTATGAGTCCAGAAGTTTGATGGCTCGCCACAACAATATCCCGCCTTTCGTTAGAGGTTCAAACAACTGGTTGATGCAAAGCCACTTGATGATGCTGTCAAAATGACCCACCTATTACAATTCCTGGAGGGACCTGCGCTCCTCGCCGTTCAACGGTATGAGCCATTACCAGGTGCTTTATCAAAGGCGCTTAGGACATTGGAGGATCATTTTGGTCAGCCATTCCAAGTGGTGAAAGCATCTGTGGAATCCCTCACAAAGGGACCTGTTATACAACCTAATGACAGGGACAGCTTGCAGCGATATGCAGATATGGCTCAAGTTACTTATGATACCCTAGAGTCGATGGGATATTTGAGTGAAATGAATACAGACAACCTTGAGAAGGTCATCATGTGACTTCCTAAGTGGATGCAAGCCAAATTTGCTGAATGTTTAAAGCACCTAGAGAGTGAGGGTCATGTAATGCCAACATTCAAAGATGTGGTGGATTTCCTTAAGGAGCGAGCGTTTGTCTTGAATCATCCTTTCTTCAGTGATAGAAGTCGTGAGAATGCAGTTACCAGAATCAAGCCTAGAGTAAAGCCGCCTTTGATGCCTAAATCCCCCTGTTATGTCAACATGACAGCAGTAAAGGATGAGTCTTGTCCAATGTGTCATCAGCCCCCAAAAATACCGGTGTGAGACATTTAAATCCAAATCTCCTAAGGAACGAAACCACTTCATTAAGCAGCACAACATATGTTTCAATTGTATCAGTTCGTCTCTACACAACTCAAGGAATTGCAAGTCAGCCATTAGGCGTAAAGTGGAAGGCTGTAGAAGGGCACATCACACGTTGTTACATCTTCTTGAGCCTAAGGAAGAGGTTAGCCAGGGAACTGTGAAACAAAACAATGAGGTCAACCGGGACTCGTTGCCTGACCAAGGTTCATCATTCAATACTTCGACACATTCGGTCGGCACAGCCGTTGATTCCTCTGAAGTACTACTTCAAGTCATTCCAGTGAAGGTAATAAGCAATGCCGGCAGTCAAATCACGACCTATATTCTTATTGACTCAGGGTCTGACATAACCATGGTTGACCCTTTTCTTGTGAAGTTGTTAAACATTGAAGGAACACCAAGCAAGCTCTCTCTCACGACAGTGAACAGTGCTGATGTCGAAGAGCAAGGGATGAAGGTTAAGTTTAAAATTGCATCATTGGATAGCCAGAGTGACCATGTGATTGCCGTGAATTCTGCATGGGCTGTAAAGGATCTTACCATTCCCTTGAAACACACAAAGCTGTCGAGATCTGTAGAACAATGGCCACATCTACAGGAAGTGCCTTTCCCAGAGGTGGAAAGAAAGAAGATTTCTATCCTACTCGGTACCAACATCCAAGAAGTCTTCATACCTCTTGATGTAAGAAAGGGAAACCGTAATAAACCACTCGCCATTAAGTCGTGTCTTGGTTGGAGCATACTAGGTGGCTCCTCAAACCTACAGTCCCATACCCAAGGACAAGTTAACCTCATCGGTGGTGAAGATCTTTCCCTAAACAACCAGCTCAAGCATTTCTGGAAGACTGAGTCCTATGGTGCCACAAGGCCTGAAACCAAAACATTATCTGTGGATGATCGAAGAGCTGTAAAGCTCATTGACAACTCAATCAGCCTGCTAGATGGCCATTACCAGATGGGCCTTCTGTGGAGAGATGACAATCCTGTACTTCCCTACAACCGACCTCTAGCCAAGCAAGATTGCAGTACTTGAAGAAGCACTTCCTTCGCGACCCTGAGCTGGAGGTTAAAATACAGAAATGTGATTCAGGAGTGCGTAAATAGAGGGTACGCTACAAAACTGAGCCAAGAAGAAGCTGCTGCAGTTAGTAATATCACGTGGTACATTCCGCACCATCCTGTAACAAACCCTAACAAGCCAGGGAAAGTGAGGGTAGTGTTTGATGCTGCCGCAAAGTTCAACGGAATGTCTTTAAATGATCAGCTATTGCAAGGGCCTTGTCTTACAAATGACCTTACTGGGGTCATAATCCGCTTCCGTGAAAAAGAGGTTGCCTTTTCCACGGATATAGAAGGTATGTTCTACCAGACCAATGTGACGCCAAGCGATACTGATGCACTGAGACTCCTGTGGTGGCCTAGTAGCATCAACGACCCACCAGAAGATTACAAGATGCTGGTCCACATTTTCGGTGCAAAATCCTTACCCTGTTGCGCCAACATAGCTTTAAGTATGACTGCACAAGACTGAAGGAGGATACTCGCCTGAAGCCATCAGAACGATTCGTAGAAACTTCTATGTTGACGATGGGTTAAAGTCTGTTCCAACCACAGCACAGGCTGTTCATCTGACAACTGACCTAACTAGTTTGCTAAGGAAAGGAGGCTTCCGGCTCACAAAGTTTGCGAGCAATAGTCAAGAGTTATTGCAATCTATCCCGTCAGAGTTGAGAGCAAATCCACTGCTAGAAATAGATCAAGATCAGTTACCATTAGAGCAAGCATTAGGTGTGTACTGGGCTGCACAGTCTGACACTTTCAAGTTTAAAGCTGTTCAGGCGGAAAAACCGTCCACCAAGCGAGGGGTGCTTTTGATCGTAAGTTCTTTGTTTGATCCACTAGGATTCCTTTCACCGTTTGTGTTTTCGCCAAGCTTCTGCTGCAGGAACTCTGGAGAGATAAACTCCCTTGGGATCGACAAATTCCGGAACCGTACCTCTCTCAATGGCAACGTTGGCCAGCTGAACTACCACATGTTGTTGCCATTGATATCCCAAGGTGTTACAAGACTCAGTCATTTGACAACACATCGACCGTCCAGCTTCATAACTTTGCCGACGCATCCAGATGCGGTTACACAGCAGTTTCATATTTGCGTTTCGTCAATAAGGAAGGAGTGATTCATTGTTCCTTTGTCATGGGAAAAACCCGCAATGCTCCCATTAGAGAGTGGACTATCCCTCACCTTGAACTACAAGCCACAGTATTAGCAGCCCGTCTGAGAAAGACAATATTGAAGGAACTCGATCTACCAATAGATCAAACCTTTTACTGGTCCGACTCAATGACATCTTTACAGTATATCAAGAACGAAACAAGGCATTTTCAAACCTTTGTCGCCAACCGTGTCACCGAAATCCTTGAAACAAGTCTTCCAGAGCAGTGGCACCATAATCCCGGTGTCCTAAACCCTGCTGATGAAGGTTCACGAGGTGTTAGTGCTCAATATTTTCATGCTGAATGTCGCTGGTGGTTAGGTCCAAAATTCCTTTAGGAACCAGAATGTGCATGGCCAAGTGTGTTAGTAAAGGATATTCAAGATCATGACGTGGAACTACGGAAGTCACCAAACATTATGTTTGTCTCACATGCGCCACAGATTGACACCTTGCTGCAGTGCTATTCATCATGGTCCCACCTACTGAGAGTAATGTCATGGGTGCTTCGTTTCCTAAAAAGAGTTCGAAATAAAACTCCAGGGTATCCTAAGTCAAGTACACTCAAGCTGGTAGAATTGCAGCAATCAAGTCGACAAATTGTGCATTTAGTTCAGGGACAACATTTGCCTGAGGAGTACTTGTGTCTGAAAGAGGGCAGACAAGTGAAACGTCACAGCAAGTTAGCTAATCTCAGTCCAATCTTGATTGATGATGTTATACACGTGGGAGGTAGGATTCATCGCGCACCAATTGCCTTCGAGGCCGCACACCTAATGATCCTTCCAAACTCCGATCACATTTCCGTCTTAACAGTTCACTACTACCACCATGTACTGGGTCATGCAGGCCGCGAACATGTATTATCCGTAATCCGTCAGCGTTTCTGGATCATGAGGGGAGGAGCTCTTGTGCGAGCTCTTGTGCGCCGTGTTGTAGGCAGTTGTGTGAGCTGCCGCAGACGTAACTCGCCTCCTCTTCAACAAGTTATGGCTGATCTTCCTAAGGAGAGGTTTGTACCTTACCAGCCTCCATTCACTTTCACAGGTCTGGATTTTTTCGGACCATTTCACGTCAAGCGAGGTCGCAGTGCAGTGAAAGTGTATGGCTGCATATTCGTGTGCTTCAATAGCTGAGCAGTACATATTGAAGATGTCAGTTCACTGGAAACGGACACTTCCATCCAAGCCTTGGTACGATTCATCTCGGTTCATGGTCGCCCAAAGGAGATATGGTCAGATAATGGTACAAATTTTACTGGTGCTCAAATGGTACTTTGCCTGTCGGTTCAAAATGCGAACGAAGAAGGCATCAAGAGTGAGTTACATTCTCGTGAAGTAGAATAGTACAGCTGTAAACTACCAGAGTGGCGTTTTCAACCTCCTGCCGCAAGCCACATGTCAGGAGTTTGGGAAAGGCTCATTAGAAGTGTCAGGAAAGCTATGAAAGCTGTTCTTGGTAGTCAGGATGCGCTGGTTAGTTTGGAGACGTTGCGTACAGTCTTTGCTAAGTCACATCAATCTTAAACAGTCGTCCTATTTGTCCTTCCAGTGATGATCCCAGTGATTTAGAGCCGCTCACTCTCAATCATCTTCTGCTACAACGCCGAAACCTAGTCGTGCCTCCTGGAGTTTTCGTTCAAAGGGACTTGTATTCCCATAAACAATGGAGACACGTTCACTTCATTTTTGATTGTTTCTGGTCTCGTTGGATCCGAGAATATGTTCTGACATTACAGCAGTGCCACAAGTGGTTACTGAACAAACGGAACTTAGCAGTTAACAACCTGGTCCTTGTTGTGGACAATACCGTGCCCAGGTGCCACTGGTTGTTAGGTCGTGTAACAAGGGTTTTTCCAGGTGAAGACTTTCGTGTACACACAGTAGAAGTGAAGACGAAGAGCTCGAGACTTCTTCGACCCATGACGAAGTTGTGTCTTCTTGAAGAGGCAATATGATAAACCAAGAGAAGATGTGAGCGCTATGAACATTGACATACCTAAACATTGAACACTGAACACTTGGGTTGAGATCAAATTTCTTAACTGTTCGGTTTTCTCAGCCCTATCCCCCGGGATGTTGAGGCTATTCCTCAACAAGGTTTTATGTTAGTCCGTCCCGTTCCTCATTTTTTTTGTTTGTCAGTAGACCACAATCCTTCAGTAGTAATTTTTTATTTTTGACCCCCTTTACGCACGTGGAAAAGCACTTGTGAATGAGTTAGGTATGTAAAAACTGTTTTCTTTTCTTTCGTTTACCGCCTTTCATCATGTGGCTTTTACGGCTCCCTGAGCGTCGTAATTTGTGATGAAAGGGCGACTGGATGGTTTTGTAAACATTGGAATTCTTCACCGTCATTAAATTTGTTGGGTTAATGAGCTGTTCTGTTGTTATTCGCCATCAACGCCGCTGTATGTGTCCGACCCGGACAATGTGTATCCCCAATACATCTTGGGGATACAATGTGGATACGCATATCGCGGCAATCGCAGTCAATATGTGTATCCCTTGGTAAACCAAGCGCTTTTGTCTGTCCAGCAAATTACTAGCTCAGCTTATATATGGCTAGTAAGTGTATTATTGATTCCAAATTGACAGACGACAGCGAGTTTGTCGGGGATGGACATATCACTGTGTATCCCCATTATATCTTGTGGATACACTTTGGATACACATATCACGGCACTCATAGTCAGTATGTGTATCCCCTTACTAAAGCAAGCGCTTTTATCTGTCCAGCAAAATACTAGCTAAGTATGGCTTGTAAGTGTATTATTGAGTCAAAATTAATAGAAGTGTGATCTAACATCACTGCAATCGCTTTTCTGTGATACGTGTATCCCCTGATGTTTATTGATATATATCACTGGAAGGTGATTGTAGTGATATGTGTATCCTGGCCTCTCTAGCCCAGTGCAATTTCTAACCAAGAAAATATTTTAAAATCGCACTCATAGGTACAGTGGGAAGCAAACGTTTTGTGATATGTTGAGATACACATATCAGTGAACGTTGATCGCAGTAAAATTGGTATCCCTGGCCTGGAAGCACTTTTGTTTGGCTAGACACTTTACCAAAAACAATTTCTAATCAATATTTCAATTCCGCACCCATGGGCGCATATTTATAGAACCAGGAACCCTTTCTTAAATAAAACAAATTATTCCATTAGCCGTAGATGCTACGTTGATTTAACTGTTCTCACGCAACGCTTCTACCCACCGGAAATTCCTCTATTAAACAATGCCCAAATTGGGAAGTTGGATCTTGTATACTTATGACCTTTCTTTCGCGGGAAATTCGCATCTTACGAGAATGATTAAGATGGATGCCACAAAATATTCAAATCTGGTTCATTATTTGAGAGATAAAGAGTATCCAGAGGGCACAAGCAAGCGTGAAAAAGGAGTGTTACAGAGACTTTCGAAACAGTTCAGGTTTGATGTACAATCAGGCTCGCTTTTCTACGTCGACCATGGTAACGATGGATTAACCTTTAACCGCATGGTCATTCAAGAGGAGGAAAAGGCAACAGTTTTCGATGAGTGTCACTCTTCACCTTTTGCGCGCCATGCCGGGCGGGACAACACCATACACAAAATTAAGGAGCGCTACTACTGGCCCTCTTACTACAAGGATACTGTTGAATTGGTAAGTTTAATAAAATGTATAGACGTAGAGGCATTGGTGTTGCGTAACATTTGATACCATCACGGTCTGTCACAATTCATGCATCTTAACACTAGCGTTTCAGTGGCAATTACTATTTTGGATTTTTTAAAGTTGGCATTTACTCAAATCAGTCTGTCAACTTTATTGGTCTTACTATGTAGATATTTGCAATGTAAAGTTGATCAGAATAAATAAAAATAATAAGATCGGTGAACGGGAGAAGTAACCCATGCAAAGTGCAACCCTGAAATGTAATTATAAATCTAAAAGGAACTATAAAATTTAAATAAAAATAATAAGATTGGCTTACGGGAGAAATAACCCATGCAAAGTGCAACCCTGAAATGTAATTGTAAATCTAAAAGGAACTATAAAATTTAATGTATAGCGATAGATCAACTCAATAACTAATTAGATCAATAAAATTAAGAACGATGGCACCTCAGAGGTACCATTTGCAGGACATGTCGATATAATAAGTGGTGACCAGCAAAGTTAAATAAGTGACTCGTAAAAAAATTTTAAACGAACTTAAAACGAGACAACTTGTCATAAGAAGCTAGATTGCAGATAAAATTCCAAGGTTTTACATTTCTATTTAAAAAAAAGAGCCCTGAAAAGTTGCAGTTTTGCAAAAAGCGGGCTCAAGTAAAGAGCATGATTCTTTCAGCGAGATCAGCCATGTGAAATAATCAGTCAAATTTGTGAATTCGGTAGCTTCCAGTACTTGTGAGACACAGCCATATAATAAAAGGCATTACAACAATAATGGTAAAATATTTATAAAACAATGACTTTTCTTTACTTCCAATAGATGTTGTAATAAAAGAATCTGAGGCTTCTCTATATTCTCTCAATGCTTCTCTAAGTGTGGCCTTCTCTTACACAAACAGATTCGAAATTGTGACTGGTGTCAACGTAATACCAGTGAAAGCAAAAGTTACGACGTGCTGCATCCCGTGAAGGTGGTTTCTAAAGTTTGGTACCTAGTCGGTATTGATTTAATAGATGCCGGCAAGGTTTCTGCCCAAGGAAACCGCTATCTTCTGACAATGACGGATTACTTTAGCAAGTATGTAGAGGCAATTCCTCTGCCAGATAAGAGTGCCGTAAGGGTAGCAAAGGGCCTTTACAAAGCATATTGTCACCATGGAGCCCCTGCTCACATCATTTCAGACCAGGGTAGAGAATTCATTAACCAGGTAGGTGAGCGTTGTATACAACGGAAACCTTTGACAGACATCTGTGTAGCAGCTTGCATGACATTGCTGCATTGTCTCTGTTGCAGGTGTGTGAGCGCTTCATGACAACATTTGGTGTCCACCAGAGGATCGCATCAGCATATCATCCGGAGTCTAATGGTCTAGATGAGAGATCAAACCAGTCAATAAAGAAGTGAGCGTTGCAATCAATTTCTGTCTAAAAATAATTCTTAACTCCTATCAGTGACATGAAAGAGGGCATGACATGCTACCTAAAATATCATTCAGCTAAGCTAGTGCTTTCAAAGTTTATTTCCATTCAGTAATGTCCTTGGGATTCCAGAGTTAAAACTACGGACTGAAGCGAATGCAAAGATGTTAAATATTACATATTATCTGAATTACAAGAGCAGGTAGTACATCATCTAATTACTACCTACCTAATGTTCTTATTCCAGTTCGTGTAAAATGGTTGGTGCCAATCATTTTCCACGAACTGGAATAAGAACATTCTATCGACAACAATCATTCACTTGACTCTGATGATGACTTCCGCACAGGTTGTCGAAACGTCAGTCACTACCAACGACAACAGTCCTTCTCAGGACCACACTCACGCGGACGATCAGCCTCCACTTTCACATGTTACACCTGGGTTCAAGCCATTTACTGCACTTGTCACTTTTGTTTAGTACCCTTAGGAAGATTGTGGATGACCACGATGAGGATTGGGATGAGTACACGGATGGTGCTCTTTTTGCAATTAACACCAACAGATCAAACACCACCAAGTTCAGCCCATTCTATTTAATGTATGGTAGGCATCCACGTTTGCCTCTTGAAGTCCAAAAGTGTGTAAAGCACGTCGATAATGACCCCAGTGAAATTGAAAAACTGGCTAAGGAATTAAACTCAGAGGATGTCCTCCAGGAGCATGTGCAAAAAATGACAGCCACAAGAGATGCACTTTTCCCAAAAGTGGAAGGAAACATAGAAGCTGCACAAGAAAAGCAAATGAAGCAGTTCTTAAAAAGAAAAGGAGGCTTCGACTGCAGATTGAAGAAGGGTGATGCTGTTCTACGCCGCAATATGCTCCAAAAGACAAAATAGGGGCACAAAATGGAAGACCAGTGGACTGGCCCATACACCATAGAAGAGGTTGACTTACAAAAGGGAACCTGCAGGTTACGTGGAAAAAGTGGCGAGAAACTAAGAAGGATAGTGAACATGAAAGACATCAAAGCGTACAGGGTTCAATCCACAGCCCAGCAGACAGCAGAACCACCATTGCAGCATCCTCACTGTTCTTCTCAGCATTCAGCGACAGCACCCCAACATCAACAACAGGTGCCATCGCAGCAGCCAGTACCATCTATGCAGCCTGCAACACCATTGCAGAAGCCAAAACAATCCCAGCAGCTATCGCCAACCAAAACGGCCACAATACAGCAGGTAATGTGATCCCAACAAGCACCATCCAAGCAGCCTACACCATACCAACAGTCAGCCCCACACCACTGGCCAACACCGATGCCACAAACAAAGGTTCCCCAACCAAAAGTACCACCCAATCAGCCAACACCAATGCCGTGGTCAAAGTGCCCCAAACTTCAAGCACCTTCCAAGCAGCCAAAAGAACATCACCAGGCAGCACCTTCCAGCCAGCCAACACAACCTAATCAATCTACACCTTCCAGCCAGCCAACATCACCTAATCAGCTAGCACCTTCCAGCCAGCCAACATCACCTAATCAGCTAGCACCTTCCAAACAGCAGACATCATCTAATCAGCTAGCACCTTCCAAACAGCAAACATCACCTCATCAGCCAGCATCTTTAAACCAGCAAAAATCACCTAATCAGCCAGCACCTTCCAGCCAGCCAACATCACTTAATCAGCCAGCACCTTCCAAACAGCAAACATCACTTAATCAGCCAGCACCTTCCAAACAGCAAACAGCAAACATCACTTAATCGGCAAGCACCTTCTAGGCAGCCAAAACCACCTAATCAGCCAGGGGCTCAGCAGCTGGCAAAATACCAGCCCTTTGAACCAAACAAAAAAAATACAGAACATTTCAAAGAAGGACATTGCTTCCTGCTTTGACAAAGTAATCAAAGATCACCTTTCAGAAGTACTCACTGGCACCAAGGAAAGCTGGTGACATGAAATTTTCCATGGAAGAATATTATCAGACAGGGATAAAGAGATGATCGAAAGGGTAGATCTCAAGTTCAGAGTGGCATTTGGGGACTTTGAGGAAAATCAAACATATCACATGGTAACTCTAATAGCAAAGCACTTCCCAAAGGTCAGTCAAAAGTACTTAATGGAGGTACTTTTACCAGAGGCTCTAATTACCCTATGTTGTCAGCAATTACAAATTACACACAACCAGGCTGAGGATCTCCTAGAGAGTGGTGGAAATCGTGAGGCAGATGCATTCCTGCAAAAAATACAACAAAGAAGTAAAGGAAAGTTCTTGAAAAAGAAAAAGGCCCTGAAAAGAAAAATGCAAGGAGCCAAAGAAGCTGAAGACGAAGTTAAGTTTTTGAAAAAAGGCTAGGATGGACCAAGCATCTATTGCTAAAATGCAAAGGCCTACATTTAAACTGAATCAAGAAGATGTAGACATAATTGGCAAAAATGCAATGCTTACAGACCATCAAATACAAATGGCCCAAGAACTGTTGCATCGCCAATTTCCTTATATCGAGGGGCTGCTGTCTCCAACAATTGGGAAGGCAGAACAGTTTCCAGTGATGCGGAACAGCTTCATTCAAGTGCTACACACTGGTGGTAATCACTGGGTTTGTATCAGTAATATTGGATGCAGCCACAACAACCAAGTGAAACTCTATGACAGTCTTTATAGTGGAATTGCGCCATTCACCAGAGAGCAGATTGATGCCCTTCTTTTCAACCAAGACAGCAATGTTATTGAAATTTGTGTCCCTCCTGTTGACCAGTAAACAAATGGGACAGACTGTGGAGTTTTTGTGATTGCGTTTGCCACAGCACTCTGCCATAATATGGACCCCACATCACTTAAGTTCAACAGGCGGGCAATAAGGGCACATCTCTTAGATTCCCTTAAAAATGGATACATTGGTATATTCCCCTTTGAGGAAAAATCAAGCGTTGGTTATGAAGAGACTGTTGCCATGCCAGTGTACTGTGAGTGCTGCCTCCCATACAATCCAGCCAAAGACCAGATGGCAGAATGCACCAATTGCAAGAAGTGGTTCCATCAAGCTTGCCAAAAAATTCCTGAGAAAATTTTCAAGTATAAAAGGTTTCAATGGAAGTGCAATAACTGCCAAATTGCTTAGACACAGACATCTATTTTTTAAGGCAAATGGTTATTGAAAATATTAGGGACTGTCAATTTTTATGTGGTGGGGTGGTAGATAGTCACTATAATATGTGATGACTTCCCCTTTTCATCAAAATTTTTCCCTGCCCCCACCCCTTGTTACCATAATTGTGTGACACTTAAGAGTAGTTATTTGGGTTAAACCCCTTCCTCTCCAAACTCACCATTTTTATTTGGAAACTATTAAACCCCCTACCTCATAAAACTGAAAAAGTCTCACCATTCAACAAAATGTCAGGCCAAAACACTTCAATGTCAACTCGGGCTAAAATACTATCACAAGAAAAAGGAAAAGTAAATGATTTTGGCAATGGTAATTCAATGAAGCCATTGTGCTAAATCAATACCATGGAATAAATCATTAAAAAGTATCAATTTGAAAAAGAAAAAATCTCCATTTGTTAGTCCTTGTTAACAAGCCTATCCATAAATGCCTTTTTCCAGAGGCTACTTTCCTTCTTGGAGTTTGTTGATATTTTTTTGCATAGTCTGATAGGTTTCACCTCGTAAAAAACCCAGTTTTAGAGTTTGCCCATTGATTTACAGGTGGCTTGTTCAAAAATTAATCAGCATTATTAGGCTTTGAAACAATGTTAAGTTTTTTTGTAGTTTTACTGCTATTTTACAAGAATATGTGACATTTATAAAATAGAACAAAAGTTTGCTCTGAAATATTTATTTTAAATAGTACATATACATTTGAGGAACACTGAAACATTGCAAGTAGATATCGCTTACCATGCAGTGGATATCACTTTACTAGTAGATTAATATTATCAGTTAACAATCATTTTCATTATGTATGCAACCATGTTGACTTATCAATAAAATTACCTGATCTTTCGCATGTATTTCAAATTAGTTGGCCTGTTGTTTTTATGAGCACTTATTAGACAGAACAAAAACAGTGCAGAAAAGTATCCATGCTGTCCATACTGGCAAATACTGGAAAACCAAGACTTCGGTTACCATGATAAGGACTTGGTTGTCAAGGCCCGTACAGATTTCAAAACAAAAACAAACAAAAAAAAATATCAACAACATAGAAGCCCCATTTAAAAATGAATTCAAATGGTTTTGATGTATAGTGAGTGATTGATGTGAACTACGGAATGTGAACACGAAATAGTTTCCACACGCGGTAAAGTTCTAGACCTTTAATCCACCAAAACAACTTATTGCGCAAACACACTTTTAAGTTGTCGCAAATGACAGCACAAACGCTAGTTTCGAGCAGTGGCTCAAGCGAACTAATCGTTGGTACTTCAATTAAATGCTGGTGAAACGACTGAAATCCATGTAACTATTTTTAAGGTTTTGGAAATATAAAAACACCT
Organism: Stylophora pistillata; assembly: GCF_964205215.1. Taxonomy (NCBI): domain Eukaryota; kingdom Metazoa; phylum Cnidaria; class Anthozoa; order Scleractinia; family Pocilloporidae; genus Stylophora; species Stylophora pistillata. Next base: position 13,591,642 of record NC_142527.1, on the reverse strand, counting down.
CTTACCTTGTTATTCAGTTGCATTGTGATCTTCTTCCGTTTATATTTTGGATCGGAAACTTTAAAATATAAAACCACAAAATTTGTTCCTCATAGCCACCACGTTTTCTTTGAAGCTCTAAGAGGCCCGGGTGCAAAGCTTCAGTCTTTTGTGTATCCCTACCAGGGGTACACCTATCACTAGTGATATGTGTGTGGGGATACACATATCACGGGGGTACACTTATCACTGTGACACCGGCAAACTTCAAAGGGATAGGTTATTGTTTTGGTTTTTCAAGTTCAACCTAGCGTGACTGTGCATCACATAGATTCAAGATGGCGTCTCACATGTGAGCATTGTATTGATGACGGTAAGTTTTACATTTATAATATCACTATTCCTTCTTATGCTTGAATATATCAATAAATGAAGAAGGAATGCCTAGACATAACTGCTCTGTTTTTGGTTGCGGTGCGTCCTGCAAAACTAAAGGAATTGGCATCTGGAAACTTCCTGCCCCTCGCAATGCCGAATACAAGAAATGGCGAGAACTTTGGATGAACAAATTGACCAAAACACGCGTTGTAGACAAAGACTTCAAGCGCCAGATCAACAGTGATCGTGGCTTTATATGCGAAAAGCATTTTAGGTCCGAGGATATTGAGATTTGTAAGTATTAAATGCAATCTTATAAGTTTAACTACACGTGATCTTAGACATAATCTGCACGGTGGTTATATGCATAGCTTATCGGTTAACTTGAGCTTTAATAAACTTCAAACCTTATATTCTAATTCTGTTTGTTTGTGATTGTTTCTACTCTAGTTCAATCTAAAAAGATGCAGAAAAAGAAACCAAAGTTTGGTGCCTTGCTAACAGTAAACATCTCGAGGCGTAGCTTCACAACACCAGTAAATGTGCGTCCACCTGGAAGCGTTGGAGGGTCGTGGGTTCAAGTCCCATCTGGGACTTGGATTTTTTCTATTACACTAAAATTGTTTCATCTTTACATGCTCACCTGGAAGCGTAGTCAACAAAATCCCAGAAGTAGCTCCTAAAAAATGTTACAGTGACTTTAAAGATTAAGTGAAATCTTTGAAAAGTCTAAGTGAGTGGATCTTAGAGGAAGCAATCGATCCAATTGTACTGACAAAGAAGAGTTCTCTGCTTGTCTTACGAAAGATTCAGCTCACCATCGATGATAGTCTTGGTTTTTCTGTGTCTGTGTTTGGATGGTTTCTGCCAGATGATCATGTGATTTATATTGAAACCTTGCGATCTGTAATGAACATCACAGTCTCTGAACTTATCAAGAGAATTGATGTTCTCTTGATTTGCCCTGGAGTGAGACCATTTGAACTGTCATCCAATTTATACCGAAGTCAGTGGATCCATTATTCAGAGATGATTATGAGATATTCCCACAGCTGGAATATTGGAGAACGCAGGACTGTGAAGTTTTGTTGGAGGATGGTGAGCACTGATATAATCTCACAAGTCAGGGGTGGATCAGAAAGCAAAGCAAAGAAAGCTTGCTCAGCCTGCTCATTTGTTTGCTCCAATCTCTCACACAACACCAAAGAGAATAAAGCTAACCCTAAAAACAAAGAGGCTTAAGTGTGCAGAACTAGAACGAAAGCTTGAAGAAATGAAAGCAGAGATAGAAAAGTTAAGCAATGACATTACAAGTATATTGTGGACATCCAATGAAAATATCACTCCATTCATGGATCTTGTCTGGCACCAGCAGAATAAATTAATGATGAAGAGTAAAACTGGCGTCCGATACCATCCAATGATCATTCGATACTGCTTGTCACTTGCTACCAAGTCCCCAGCGTGCTACGAAGAGCTCAGGAATTAACATCCCTGTACTGCCAAGCCAAGGGACCATAGAAATTGTATACGGTCCAAAGCTGGCATTCAAGATGAAGCACTTGAGGAGTTATTACAAACAGCTACTTTGGTGTGCAACGATACACTGTGCTCCTTTTTTACGAAATGAAAATTTTGTCAAATCTGGTATTTAACAAAGTATCTGGGGAACTAATTGGTTTCCTTGACCTAGGAGATCCTGATATTAACTTTGGAACACTTGAAGAAGCTGACAAGATTGCAAGCCATGCTATGGTCTTTTATATCAAAGGTCTCTGTACTGAGTTGAAGTTCAGCTTAGCCTATTTTTCCACTGATGGGATTACATCTTATCAGCTTATGCCATTGTTTTGGCAAGCAGTATGTGTGCTTGAGTTAACTTGTAATCTTTGGGTGATTGCAAGTACATCAGATGGAGCGTCACCCAACCGAGCATTGTACAGAATGCACCAACCTCTTGATGGTAATGCTTGAACTGATGTGTGCTATCGGACTGTGAACCTCTCTATGCACCCAACAGTTTCATATTTTTTTTTTCTGATGCTCCCCATCTCATTAAGACTACAAGAAATTGTGTTTACAGCTCTGGTCATGTACATGTACTCAGTAAGTCGATATATTTCAAACTGTTATTGTTGAGATATAATTTCACATAATAAAATTTGCATTTTCAATGCATCCATATTAGAAATTGTATGATTTATTCATATAATTGACAATAGAGTAGAACATTTCCCTTGCTTTTAGTAAGAGGTGAAATAATATAATCAAGCTAGAATTATTGGTATTTTGATTAGATAACATTAGCTAACATGGTTACTATGCGTATATGATGCATGATCCTTGCAGTAGAGAGCCCTATTTATGCAATAGCGAAAATCAGACCTGAAAAATCAGGCCTGTACGGGATTCGAACCACTGACCTCTGTGATACTAGTGAAGCACTCTACCAATTGAGCTAACAAGCCAACTGGGAGCAGGCCGTTAAGTTGATTCATAATAAACCCGTGATGATAAATCAGATACGATGAATATATGAAGTTCATATATTTTGAACTGCGGTTATAGATGTGTATATGATGCACGATCCTCGCAGTAGAGAGCGCTATTTATGCAATAGCAAAAATCAGACCTGTATGGGATTCGAACCACTGACCTCTGCGATACTAGGTAGAGCGCTGCGCTAGTATTGCAGAGGTCAGTGGTTCAAATCCCGTACAGGCCTGATTTTTTCGGGTCTGATTTTCGCTATTGCATAAATAGCGCTCTCTACTGCAAGAATCGTGCATCATATACATATCTATAACCGCAGTTCAAAATATATGAACTTCATATATTCATCGTATATGGTTACTATGGTTAGAAACAATAAGATTTTTATGTACGGAGGGGGTTTGTGATTGGGAACTCCCTCGAAAACTTGGATGGATTTACATTTCTTGGGTAGATTTACATGTCTTGGGTGAATTCACATAATGATTTAGGTGTAAACTATGATAAGGCAATAGTTTGATTTAGTGATTGATAGTAATAACCAATGTCTTATTCTGTAGGTACTGTACATGTGGAATGATGGCCACTATATCCTCTGGCAACATTTTATCCAGCTCTTTCATCAAGACCTTGACAATGGCCTAAAGCTACTTCCCTGGCTAACTTATGACCATATTAAGCTCAGTGCTTACTCTACAATGAGAGTCAACCTTGTTGTCCATATCCTCAGTGTTTCAGTAGCAAATGTTCTAAAGTCATTTGGTCCTCCTGACACCATCGCCACATCTAAATTGTGCAAAATGATGGACAACTTCTTCGATTGTCTGAATGTTCGCAACCAACACGAGCATGTACGTAAAAGAAAGCCATTTCTCAAGCCATATTCATCAGTGAATGATCAACGGTTTGCCTGATTAACCAATGATTTCCTTGGTTATTTAAGAAATTGGAGAGAGAGTGTGGCTAATCGTCCTGGTGAGTACACCAACAATGCTAGGAACAGGATGTTTCTCTCTTGGCAAACCTACGAAGGCTTAAAAATCACAGTTCATTCCACGCCAGGAAATTATAGCTCGAAATTGGGCCAACTTTTATTTTGGCCGCAGAAGATCTGGGGTTCAGTTGAACAAAATTCAACATGGCGGATCAACCTGAAGCTACCGAAGGGGAACTAATTATTTCAATAAAAGAGGCACTGAAGCGGGAAAAATCAAAGTTTGAGCGGCGAATATCAAACGCATACAGACTAAGGGACTTAGATGTTACTATTAAAGAGCTTAACAAGCTTTCCGAAGCGGTAGTGAAAGCGAAGTTTGGAGGTATTCGTGAACGACCAAAATATTGCATCGGCCAACTTTACCCCATTCTAGAAAGATGCATGATTCGCGCAAAGACTGCCATATACCGCCGTCTAAGCCCAAGAATGAGCAAACTACATCCGTGGATGGTTTGCTTCGAACTTCCCATGCCACAGGAGGTCTTTGACCTTCTGGAAAAGGAGATTCTTGGGGTGACAAGGTATGGGATAGAGGTTGAAACCAAACCAGGATCTGTGGCCATTACATTTTCAAGCCTTAGAAGGTTATGCAATCTCTTTGATCAATTTGAAGATTGTGGTGGATTCAGAAAAAAACTTGGTGAAGGAAAAGGAGAGGCAAAACTTATTGTCAATGATCAGAAGAAGGGAATTATGATCTACAATGGTAAAGAGGAGATTTTGAGGGCAAAATTTCATTATGGACACTGGAATTCTTATGGGATCCGTCAACATTGAATAAAGGACTCATATCAATGACACTTGCCATTGCTCAATCATTTTCCTTTAATGATTTCAGAGACAAACATCTCAATAAAGTCCTGATCAAGGCCTTTTTTTTTTTTTTGGGTTACAAATTATACTCTAACATTTTAAAATTCATGTTTGTTGATTACAATGTGCTTTTTCTGACATAATAACTAAAACCTGAAATTGCATGGAACACCTAACTGAATTACAGTTTATTTTTTAACTGACAGAGCAGTCATTTAAGTTTAAAATAGAACATCCTTTAATGATAATTAAGATTTTATAACACAATTACACATTTAACAAGGCCATGCTGTTAGAAAAACGTTTGGCTGCCCCTAGGCATTATGAACAGCTACATTTCCAACTCTGTCAAGTGAAAACAAAGCCTACATTGCTACACAACTGAACTTCAAAAAAGATGATCCTTCTGGAAAATCAGAAATGTTATATAATTGATCAACTCAATTTATTATAACTATTAGTCTTCAAGGACAGCCCGGTTATCTCTACACGGTACAGCCTCGCACAAGATACTCAGGATGACTGTATCTTGAAGTAATACATGTTGAATTCATCTGGAGTACCTCAAACATTCTTGTGTTGGTTTGCCATCACATACAGATTTCTTAATCTCCTGCATGAGTTCATGTCCACAGAATAAGCAAAGTTCACTGTCAGCCTCTTTATCCAAGCCACAATAGCAGTAATGTTGGGGATCCTTACTAATGCGAGTAGGAATAAGAGTGTCATGTGACTGATGATAGGCTAAAAGTGAGGGTTGCTTGACAGGAAGCCATAACTTGCTAATGTGGTCATGTCTAAAAACCTGATACCAACGTTGTTTGTACTGGCTGTTTCTGGCAAAGCTAGCGATTTGCACATGTTTAGCTTCCCTGCCCTGCATTGTGTTGATACCCAACCCTGTACCATACTTGTCAAACATTAGCTTAGAGTGAGCATAGACTAAATGTCCAATACTCCATACAGTGCCTGATACTGAAGAACCAAACAAAGCAGCTGCAGTGAAATAATCATGGCACAACTGAGAAAGGTTTGCAAGATCTTGTTCAGTGAGATGGTACATTGAAAAAATTGCAGCACAATCCCTGAGCTTAGTACCGATAAAGACAATTTTCAAAAGTTTCAGTAGAAGTTCTGGGTCTGTTGAGTCACCCTGAATTGCTTTGACTAAATACATGAACCCATGTAAGATTAACCGTGAATCTTTACCAGTTAAGCGATAAGTGAAATCCTTATCTTTACCCCTGTCTTCAAGAAGCCACTTGCCTAATTGTTTTCTCATTCTCCCTGCTTTGACATCACTTTCCATAGCCTTCATATATCTGAAAATTGCACTGTTTTGGGGGAGTTCACTAAGGCTGTTTAATTTATTGGGAAGGTTACTGAAAGAAATGGCAACGTCAAGCAGCATTGTATGTAAATACTGCACCCCATTGTTCCTCAAGTGGAGTGGTTCAACAACCTCTTTGTCACAGAGCTTCCCAATAAAGGGTTGAAATTCTTGCCTGGATTTTTTCCCAGCAATAAATTGTGTGATTTTACTCCTTAATGTTTTCTTAGCTAAATGAGTGGGGAGTTTTCTTTTGAATTCAACAACCTGCTTTGAAGTAGTAATTCTTTCGCGATACTGCCAGGGTCTCCACTTACAATCCTGATCTACTCCAAATCTGCCAGTAAGGGAATTACTTTCATTTTGAGAAACATTAGCAAAACTGGAAAAATACTTTGCTGAATTAGATAATTCCCCATTGATAAAGGCCAGGAATTTCATATCCCCTGGAATAAGGTCAAATGTAAAGGTAACATCCTTCCCCATTACTGTGTAGGTTTTTTTCTCAATTACCTCGATGTCCGCTGCTAACTTTTCTGTGAATCTAACAACCACCTCATGATCCTCCTTACAGTTGGCACCGAACAACAGGAAATTGTCATTGGGAGAGGCCACCCTCGGTCCCACATTTAAAAAACTAATTAACCAGGACATTGATTGGTCCCACTTTCCAAATGGAGCTCCATCACCCCCAATGGCAACCTTGAATGTTCCCTCCCTCTCACCAAACCAGGTCAGTTTGTCACTATCTTTCCTGTATTCATCAGTCACAAAATAGAATTTGCAGAGCATGAGTAGGAAACTCTCCAAGTTCCTATACACCCCATCAACTTGTTGGTCTACTGGTAAGTTATGACACAAAGTTTCTCTTAGTGAGATAACCTCTCCCATATCAAGTTCTTCAATTTTGTTCATTAGGACACTGTATGGAAGGGGTTTAGGAACTGGAATACCCCACCCATATGTAAGTCTTCTCTTTGACAGAAAACCCTTTTTGGTATGTCTCCCTGTATTTTTCATTACAAGAGATGACCTTGTCTGTTGATACTTAATTTTACTGATAACCCCACCTGCATAAAGCAGTGAAAGGGAACGGATGAAATTATCCTCACTTTTCTCATACTCTGCACAGTGCATTTTTATTTTGGCCACAGTGGCCTTTTTGACTTTTTGTGATGAGCAAACATACCTAGATATATCGGCAATCTTGCCATATTTACAAATAGTCGCGAACATGCCATCAAGTGCAGGAGCCCTGCTCTCTGGAGACCCTCCATTAATCTCTACTGCAGCAGTGAGAGTCTCTAACTGCCTTCTGCTGGCACTTCTTCTTGGTAAATCCAAAACTCCTTTACTGGTGAGTTGAGTAGGACTTCTCTTTCTCATGGTGGATGCATTCATAGTCACTTGAAATGTTGGTGTTCTCTGTAAAGGCACCAGGTCTGTTTCCAATTCTTCTATAGTCTTTAGTGCCTGCTCTTTCTTAAGGTTAAGAAAAAAGCAAAATTATCATTATTATCATTACTGTTATTATCATGATAAAAATTTTTATCAGTAAAGGAACAAAAAAGCTGAAGTGTCGGAACATTAAGGATTAATCATTTAACCATTTTTTAACTGAACGGCCATTAATAATCTCGAGTTAGCTGAAAACAGATTGAAATGCTTAGTTTTACAAGCTCTATAAACCATGGCACGAAAAATCACAATTAAGACTACCTCATCGCTTTCTGTACACCACAAATAATACCAAGACTTACTTTCTTTTTTAGTCGCTGAATTCGTTTCTGTAGGGCAGAAATCTCTTTGGACTTCGACAAATATTCCTCTCTAAGAGTAGCTCTCCTTCTGGCCAGTTCCCCGACGGGAAAGTGATCACACTGTGAACCGTTCGATGAACGTCTTGGCTTCTTCCTGCTCTTGCTTCCCATTGAGTGTTCCGGGAGAGTCGAAACACAGGTAGACAAAAGCTGACCTTGCTCAAAATCTACGGCCTCCGGTAACAAACCGAAACGATAGAAACACAGTTCAGATCATATTCTTTTATTTTGGCTAGAGAGAACAATAACACAAAGTCTCTCTCTCTCTGAAAATTTGCTTCAAAAAACCTTTAATTCGGTTTATGGTGTTACAATCCTTTAACGAAGGAAAACACAAGTTTTAAAAGCGAGAAATATGAATGAAAAACAATAGTAACCAAGGCAAGCTGTATATCAAAATAGAGCTTGCAGATCGAAGAATTTCGTTCTTTAGCGCCAAAATCCATTTTCGGTACCAGTCTCAAGAAAATGGAACAAATCTTACCATCCTTATACCCCCTTGGTCGCATTACGAAAGGCCAAGTAATTGTTTCTCTTGGAGGACTGGACACTATGGACAGATCAGTGGCCCAAATCAGATCAAAAATTGCCCGGCGTGTTCAGTTGTAGAGGCTACAAAGTTTTTACGGAATGAAGGGATGGAATATGTGCTCACTAAGCACTTTTGCCAAGATCCCCTTGAGGAGTATTTTGGGAACCAGAGGAAGCTTAGTAGAAGTAACAACCCAGGTATGCGCCAATTTGGTTATAACAATAACACCATCAGAGTGCAACGCACTGTCACCTGTCAGTCTGGTAATACCCAGGGCAGGAAAGACAAAAACAAGGCATGGGTTAATGTCTCAGATGACCCTGTCCCAAAAAGAAAGAAAACTAAATAATGCTGACATTGCTGGTTATTATAACCTGTGTATCTAACTTAAAACATAGCTTAAAACTTAGGAAAATATAAAAAGTATCAATTTCTGGTTTTGTATCATAGGGTTATTCATAATTATATAGAGTGATCTTGTCATTTTTTACTAATACATTAGAGTGAGCATAATTTGTGAGGATTTTGGATTAATAGTTATCTTAGAGACTAATCCCTTGTTTTCTTTGTTTTTATTATTCCTTCATATATTTTCTTTCACTGTTCAAGTGTACTCACTCTATCCGATTTTTTGTAAATTTGTAACAAGCATTATATCATAACACTATTTTATTTGGTGTTCACAAATCAATAGGATTATTTGTTCCCATTTATTGTTGGGGAAAGGTTTCTTACTTATATTTAAACGGTCTGATGTACTCCTTATCATTTTCATATCAATGTATTCAACTCGCAAACAACATTGCTTTTAACAATTGTGCTTTAATAAAATCTTCCTTTTGTCACTGTATTGCTATTTTCATGTCTCTCACTATGCAAGCTGTTAACTAGTTATGATATTAGTAAAACTAGAAAGTTTTGTGTGAATCCTAGTGAAGAATAGGGACTTAGACGGGGAGGGTAGTTTTCAATAGGCTTCCAGGGCTCAATTTGGGATTAAAACACAAAGTCCAAGTAACAGTTTTTAAATTATCAGGTAAGTGCAAAATGTTTTGGGCTCAGCAAGCCCATTGCCATCTGGCTACTTGCACCAGGGTGCTGAAGGGCAATGAAAATGCTTGTCACTTGACTTGGGGTTGCTCAAACCCTAACCCAACTGTAACCCTAACATCAAAATACTGGAAAAAGGTCAATGGATTTCTGCAACCCCAACCCTAACCATTGGGTTAAGTCAGGACTTGCCATAGCCGTCTTCTGAGGGCGTCAAATACCTTAGTCAGGTGATTTTAATTTTTTTCATTATTTAGCTTAATAATTGAATATAAGTTTTAACAATATAATACATAAGGACTGACTTTCAAACATTTGCCTCCTTTATATTTCTATTTGAATATTTGTAGCATAGTCCTATAGTTCTTTCATTCTAGCCTCCATTGTCCATTCCAAACACAAGGAATGAATTAAAGGGCTTAGGGTATGATCAAGGGCAAATAAAATAAACTCTGGTCTGACTTTTAAAGCTAGTTTCCTGTTGTTTAGATCTGTTTAACTTTTTAGGTTGACTTTCTTTCTTTCTACTTAATTTTTTAGGTCAACACTCTTTGTCCTGTTTGGCCCATAATTTTGAAAAACATTTCAAAGATTTAAACACAGAACTTTCCCTTTTGTTGATTGAATTGATCTAGGATTTTTTTTTAACACTACCTGACTTGGATAGAACCTAGCAAAAATCATGCCAATACATGCATGAGCAAAACAGAGCACTGTGATAAAAAGTCAATGTATATACATGTATGTTGTATATATGCCCTTTGTCCTCCAATCATTTGACCATTCAAGAAAAAATTAACAAATAATATTAGCGGTGAAGAAAGATGACCATCTGATTTCTCTTTCCAACTGCTTGCGGCCTAGGAACTGGAAAAGGAATTTGGTCATCATCATTATCATCATCATCGTCATCTTCAATTCTCCCATCACTGATGACGAGACAAAAATTGTGCAGAACACATGCTGCGGAAACCACTGATGGAACATCCTCAACATTCTCCATTTCAACATACTTCAAGCGCCTCCATCTGCCCTTTAACAAACCAAAGGCTCTTTCAATGGGTTGACGTGTTTGGGCATGCTCACTGTTATAGGAAATTTGTGGTCCTTTTAAGTGATTGTTGTCTCTGAATGGTGACAGCAACCACCTAAGGAAAAGAATGTATCACATTTCACTAAGAAGTAATGGCTAGTAACTGCTGACTGAATGTCAGAATTATATGATTCTATCATATAAAGGAGTACAAAGATGCATGCCAGGTTGTCAGATGTGTTAAAATTTTATAAAACTAAGGACTTTTATAAATCATTATTATTATTACATCTCTGTGTTTACAGAGGAAACAGGATGGCAAAAGGACTATGTATACTTTCATCAGCAAACAGAATACACACAAAACTTCAGCAGAATTATTCAGGCTAATGTATTACGCACTTTTGGAATGGATATGCTGAATCCCCAAGAGGATGGGTGTCACTTGGAAAAAGGTTGTTAGCTACATGGTACAAGGGGGAATTTCTCAGGACTCTAGCATCATGAACAGACCCAGGCCATCCCACATAAATGTCCGTGAAACGGAGGGTGTGATCACATGTTGATGAATGATGAACTTTATTCATGTGTCAATTATACAATAGCACTAATAAAACCACTAAGTAAGGACACAACAAGATAATTTAGATAAAATAATAAATAACTAAGTATTAATATACGATTAAATAGCATAAAATTTGTGGTCAGCAGAATTAGGCTAGGGGACCTTAAGACGTGGGGGGGGGAGGAATAGTCTGAGCCTAACTAAGATATAACTAAGAATCATGCACTGCAAAGACGTGGGGGGGAGGAATAGTCTGAGCCTAATTAAGATATAACTAAGAATCATGCACTGCGAACCAAGCAGCCCACACAGCCATCATCGTCCATTAACATTTTCAAATCCATTCCTCTAACTGCCCTCTTAACATCCGCTAGTGAATTCAACGTCCTCATACAGGAAGGTAGCTTAGCCTATAGACCCATTTCAGATGTGACGTCATGACACGTGATCTCGCGAACTGGAGGACAACTTCAAGTTTGTTTACAAATGGCAGCACGAGGCACTACAAAGCGAGGGTTTTTACCCGGGTATTTTGAGGGCTTGCAGTTGAAAGACGCTAAGGAAAGGTATTTAGAGAAGTTGAAAGATGTTGACGGAGAAGATCCTTACAAAATTCTGCGAAACGAGTGGATAGATGATGTAGATTCTTGGCCGAACGTGACATACATACACGTTGGAATGTATCTCCTGTTCAAGAAAAGTCCTTACACTGAAGATCAACTAATGAACTACAAGAGCTTGGATTGCTATCAAAATTTTGCGAACGGATGGGTGCGGGAAATTTTAAGCAAGAAATTTGGCGAGAATCGTCTCTTAATTGCGAAGGTAAGATACAAGAACTGCAAATTTGATTGTGGCATGTGCATGTGATCATGGCAACTACCATGACTTAATGTTATCGCAGTTGCTTTTCCAAGCAAGTTTACTTATGCCTTCAATGTTTGATCTTTAGGTTAATCATTCTCAGAGGATGTCGGAAAAGCCCCTTACCCCCTGGGTGGTTTGCGAAAAGCCAGGGAAAGTGGTTTCTGCCCACTGTGACTGCATGGCTGGCCTGGGTGAGAGCTGCTCTCATGTTGCTTCACTGTTGTGGGCTATTGAAGCTGGATGCAAACGAAGGGATTCTCTGACAGTCACAGAAAAGAAAGCCTATTGGGTTCTTCCATCAGCCGTGAAATCTGTGCCTTATTCCAGAGTAAAAGATATCAAATTTTCTAAAACTCCTTCCAGTGCTGCTTCAGTCATCAAAGAATCATCTGTTGGAGCCCCTTCAGAGGCTGAACTTACTGAATTTTTTAATAACATCAATAAGTGCCCTTCTAAGCCAGCTGTTTTGTCCCTAATTCCTGACCATGCAGTTTTCTATGTTCCAAAGTCTCTAACTCCTGATCTACCTGATGTGCTGTCCAATTTGTATGATGAAAGCCTAGCTAATGCAGACTACCCAACTTTACTGGAAAAGGCCAACGAAATAGTTGAAGAAATTCAAGTCACTAAGAAACAACAGGCATTGGTGGAGGAAAGGACTCGAGATCAGGCAGACTCGAGACTTTGGTTTAGAATGAGGACTGGGCGCATAACAGCATCCAAGTTTAAGAATGCCTGTCACACAGATCCCTCTTGCCCTTCACATTCCCTAATCATGAGCATATGCCACCCAGAAATGGCACGGTTCAACACAGAGGCCACTAAGTGGGGCTGCCAGCATGAAAAAGTAGCCAAGGAAACCTATGCAAGTTTTCAAAAAGGGAAACACAAGAACTTCAGTATGTCATATTCAGGCCTCTCTGTGAGCACAGACCACCCCTACCTTGGAGCATCACCAGATGGGTTAGTGTGCTGTGATTGCTGTGGAGCTGGTGCATGTGAAATTAAGGTATTAATTTGTGCTTGGGTGAAGTTTTTATATGGCGGTGATATGTTAGATTTTGTAGTAAAGATACCAGATGACTTTTTCAATAATGTAAGATAGTTTATTAATGTTAATCTGCAACAGATATGGCCAGGTCAGCTCATGTTTGCAAATAGCAGGTTTCATTGACCTTTCTAATTAACAAATATAACATGTTCAATTTCTCAACCAGTGACTTAGGAAAGACATTCCTAATCCTTGGATTCTTTTGGTCATTTTGATTTGAAATTCCAAGGCTGAATTTTGGATCGTTTTAAATAAACTGAAGACATTACACTTCCATGACCTTTGATTTTTTGTTAGTGTCCGTTTTGTCACAAGAATGATGACATCTCCACGTCTGCCCAGGACAAGAATTTTTGCTTGGAGGTGACAACAACAGGAGCACATCGACTTAAGCGAAATCACCAATATTATTACCAGGTACACCATAGGTTAAAATTTTAATAATGTTACATTTTCATTAATTTTGGGAAATTGTACCTGTGTTATATAATGGAACCCTTTCAAGAGCAGTTTTACAAATATTTCAGCTACAGACAAAAACCTTGGCAAGTGTTCTTGTCTGAGTTTGTAGAATATGAGATGGTATGTGAGATATTAGGCTGCTGCAATAACAATATTGATGCTAAATTGTAAATAGCAGTAAGGTTTTGATCCTTTGTATTTTTTTTTTTCAACAGGTCCAGTTGCAGCTGATGTGCACAGATTTGAAATATATTGATTTTGTTGTTTGGACTAAAAAGGGTCTTTTTATTGAGAGAATTTTTCCAGACAAATTGTTTTGGGAGGAGAAGGTTCCTAAAGCAAAAGAGTTTTTTGTGCGAGCAATTTTACCTGAGGTTATTGGCCGATGGTACTCGAGACCAGTCACATCTTCGGCAGATGGGTCTGCTACAGTGGAAGGGGGGAATGTTAATGAATTTTGTTATTGTAGGGGTGAGGAACATGGGCAAATGGTTGGATGTGATGATGGAAGGTGCAGCTATCAGTGGTTTCACTTGGAATGTTTAAAATTAAACACGTTTCCAAAATCAATACATGGTACTGTCCAGATTGCCAAAAGCGACGAAAAGGGAAAACTATGCGAAGCGAGTAGGCAGTTACAGCATGGGTGGAATCTCAAGTTAACAATACTGACAATATTTGAGTAATTTTTTTTTAAACAGATAAAACCAACCCAAGAACTTCTACATTTTTCTATCATGAGATTCAAATACACCTTTTTGTGAACTAGTTAAAAATTGTCGTGTGGAAATTTAAGATAAGGCTAATATTAAAATGTTTAATCAAATGGAACTACTGAGTCACACATATTCACTAGGGCACAACAACTTGTTACGATCTTATCTAGGGTAGTTACATCCCCATTGCGTACAGTGACAAAATCAATTGGCTGAGTAGCACTCAGAATGCTATATTTCTTGCGAATATTTCCAAATTACCCTCTCCACATGAATGCGAACATTTGCTATCCTGCGGGTTTGCTCCACCTCAATTCCACTGAGTTGCTTTTTCCCTTTTGTAAAAGCCGGAATCTTGATTGTAGAACAAAATAATCCCACTGACTCTTGGATATCAAACCCCCTGTCAGCAAGAATGACATCCCCTGGGTTAAGATGATCTAAAAGCCCACTATTTTCTGTGAGGTGCTTGTCACTAACCCTCCCACCCCACCCTTCTGAAATAAAACTTACAGTACCTTGGGGAGTAATACCTATAAGATACTTCACAGTATATGGTGTTTATATGATGAAAAGGTCTGGGCCCTTGCAAGAGGATTCAAAGGGCGGTCCAGAAATATTTCAAAACAGTCAATGATAACAATACAGTTTGGGCAGTGCTTGCGGAAGTCCATTGGTAGGGTTTTACAAAGAGCATCCCTGTCAGGCCAGATTATCAAAGGTTTAAGCCTATGGTAAAGTACATCAACAACATGCAGAAATGTGCGAGACACAGTGGCCTCACTAATGCCCCCAAACCTGTACCCCAAGTCCCTCCCTCTCAAATTTAACCTCATGCAAATTAATCCAACTAAAACTTTTTGAAAGGGGCTTAAAATCCCTCTTGATGATTTCAGGTCTGGACTAGAATTCTTAAGAAAATTAAACAAACATAACAAAAGTGACCAATTTGGCAGCCCGGTGTAAAATAAAACCTTGTCATTGTCTTCTTTAAAAGAGTCCTCATTGAGGGAGTTCATTCTCAACTTTTCTTTAAGTGTAGCATTTTCCTTCTCTAAACCTGATATATAAGCACAAGTAATTTCCGTTTGGCACTCTTTCACTGTGGGTTCTTCAATAATGGGTGCATCTTCATCTCCATCTTCAATGCCATCTGATGGTTGGTGACAGGACAATTCTAGCAGAGCACTAGCACATTCACTCCTCCTTCGCTTTTCAATCCTTCCTTGTGATCTTTCATATCTTTCATTGCTAGTCACTGAAACGCCACGGAAATCATAACCAAGATTCTGATTTGGTGCCCAGTCCGGGTTTTCCTTATCATAAATCGACGACGGTTTTCCTATGTAGATGGGAATGAGATCAAACAACTGCCATTCGGAACATATACAAACGAAGATAACGCTTAACGCTTTCAATCGTGGGCATAAAACTGAAGTGTGTGGAATCGAGAGCTGAGCGAATAAAGTTCAAAATCACCAAAACCGATCATTATGCCTCGTGATTTGTGGTATAAAGTACATTGATACAAACCTGAAATAAAATGGTCCCCGCAAACTCTGTGAAATACACTGGGATCAGCCCCTAGATCTTCTCTTCGGATCCTGGAGAGCCAAGTCGCTCTACGTTCGATGCTTAAAGCTCGCTTTTTAGCGTTCGATCTGGTCACAATTGCAGGTATGCGAAAATAACTTTTGTCCTTTTCTCTGTTAGAACGGTTTGAGCAACCAAATACCGCACAAAAGTTCACCATGACAGGAACAATCCAACAATAAATTCACTTCAGCCTCAAGCATGTGCTATTTGATTACAACTGTTTGTCCTCCAGTTCGCGAGGTCACATGTCATGACGTCATATCTGAAAGGGGTCTATACCACAGGTCCTAAATACCTAAGGGAATGCCTGCCATAATTAATAGAGTTAAATCTTGGAATAGTAAATTCGTTAACTCTTAAGTTATACACTGTGTGATTTGCTGAAAATAAATCTTGTATATAGCTTGGTGCTAGCTTAAATTTTACTTTATACATGATCGTTGCTATATCTTGCAATCTACGGTTCACTAGGGTGGGCAATTTAGGCCTATAGTTCACGTTCCAGTCACGGAAAACTGCCCTAAGATCCCTCTCCTGGACATGCTCCACTTTTCTTGCATTACTTCCCCTACAAAAGTGCCATAAAGTACTGCAATAAGTCAAATAGGGCAAGACTGCACCCTTATACAGCTGCAGCTTAGCAGTGGTTGGTATCAAGTTGCACAACCTTATCATTACTCCCACTCTCTGACTAGCCTTTTTGCAAATCTCACTTATGTGGACATTAAAGGTCAATTGAGAATCAATGCGTACACCTAATAATCTAATGTTCTGATAGTGGGAAACTCTATTACCGTCTATGTCAATATTGATATTGGCATCTTTTTGCTTGCTAAAGAGCATGCTACCATATTTGGTAAAGTTTCCCTGTAAAACAGTCCTCTTTATACCAACTTGTTGCTGCAACTGCACTCTCCTGTAATCTTGTTTGGATTAGCTGGACATCTTTACTTGCTTCGAAAAACTGGTGATCATCCGCATACATGGAGATATTCGACTTCATTACATAAGTCAGATCATCCTGATAAAGATTCCACATCAAAGGCCTAGAGAAGAGCCTTGAGGGCACCCTCTTACCATCTTCCTCCATCTGCTTGTTGTGTTCCCTAGCTTCACTCTTGCTTTGCGATTTTCAAAATATGATGCCATGAGTTTGAGGCTGACATCATCAAAGCTGTATGCTCTTAGTTTAGCCAGCATGAGTGGTGGGAACAGACAAACAAACGCCTTACTCATATCTGTTGACAACACACCTACACACTCCCCATTGTCCAATGAGTGCCTCCAGCTCTCAGTCAGGTATAACAAGGTAGTCTCGCAACTGTTCCTCTTTCTATATGCAGTCAAATGGTCACACAGCCGATTATTATAGTTACCAGTGATTTGGGAAGAAAGGAGTTCCTCAAAGATTTTATTAATAACAATTTGCACAGTCACAGGACGATAGTTTTCTTTTTGCAGTTGGTTGTCTTTCTTGTGAACTGGGGTCCATTCTCCCTTCTTCCAGTCAGTTGGCCAATGCCCCTGCTCAATGCAGATGTTAAACAGATTGGCAAGTGGTACAGCCAATTCACTAGCCCCAGATATAAGTGCCCTCGGGGAGATTAGGTCCCAGCCCATAGCCTTGCCTAGCTTCAGCTTTTTAAGCCTGTCCTCTACTTTACAAGGTTTAACGTTTTGGAAACAGAAGAACTGACTATTATCGTGGTTAGCCGCCCTTATGGCCATCAAACTGCTGTGATTGTCAAAATCACCCACAGAGCACTTATTTCTATCCAATTGGCCAATACCATCAGCAATTGTTGCAAAACACTCCCCAAAAGCCTCGGAGATGTCAACCTTATTACTACTAGCTTGCCCGTTAATATTAAGCTTAATGTCTGAGACTTGCCTGCAGTTTGACTTTGATGACAAGAAGGGCATAAAAGTTTTATAAAAGTCTTGTGGTTTGTTCTTAAGATCCTCGGCTTCCATTTTCCAATAGCTCTTTATTGCTTTCCTACGCAGTCTAGTCGCCTCATTTCGAAACTTTTTAAGATTGATCAAGTCCTCTGGAGCATTTGTCCTCCTGTATTGCCTAGCAGCCCTGCGTCTTGCCGGTATTGCCTCCTTCCACTCTGAGTTCATATATGGTACATCCTGATCTCTGACACGCATTTGTTTAAATGGCATATGGTCATTGACAATCTCCGTCAGTAGTGTACTTACAAAACCAACCCGATCCTCCACACTATCGAAAACTTCCCTTACATGCCAAGGTGCTGAATTAAGGTGTTCTTGAAATTTCTCCTTATCAAAGTTCTTAACTGAACAGCATTTGATAATTCTAGGCTTGACTTTAGCTGCTGTGTCTTGCATGAAGCCACACACTACTGGGTGGTCACTAAGACCCGGTTCATAAATCCCACTCTGTACAAATAAATGAGCTTCATTGGTCAAGATAACGTCAATGAGGGTCTTGGTAGTCTTACCAGCCCTAGTTTGAATCCTAGTTGGCTCCGTAATAACACACTCAAGTCCATGGGTCTCCTCTGTATCAATCAACAACTTGCCTTCAGGCTTATCAGGGCGGAGTCTATCAAGGTTTAAATCCCCCAATAACACAAGTGCATGTCCCTGCATTGAAGCCCAATTACAAAAGTGATTAATCTCCTCCTCCAGTTGCAGTTGATACTTGCTGACAAGAGGTTTGGGAGGGCGATACAAGCCAGCCACAATTACACATCTCCCTTTGAGCTCAACATCCAAAACCAATGATTCAATAGTTTTGTAGCTGCCAGGAACTTTTAACCGTTTGCAGATCACGTTAGATGACGCATAAGCCAAGAGACCACCTCCTCCTTTCATCCTGTCACATTGGTAAAGCTGGTACCCTGGTATAGCAAATTGTGCATTGGGATAGGAAGAGTCAATTTTGGTTTCACTTGAATCACTTGAAAAATCACTTGAATTCTTAGCTTTTGTATAATTTCCCTCATCTCTTCAAATTTATTCTGATAGCTGTTGATATTCAAATGTGCTATCAAGAAATTAGAGCTGTACTTCACTCGAACATTCAGAAAACTTGCAAAATCACGGTCCTGAGAGTCAAATCTGATCTGTATTAATCCATGACAGCTGGTTCATTCATGAATAAATCTTCAAGAGTGGTGTTTCCAATTCCATGAATGGGGAAACCGTTATGCATAGAGATAGTCATACACGCTGAGCAGACCCAAGTCTTGTTTGGCAAATCAGGATTCGTTTGTACTTGCTGGGTGTCACATTCGCACACTTTATGTGACTTAGCCCCTTACAACAATCACAGAGTACAGCCCGATGATTTCTTGCCAGCGTTCTTGAACACACATCACACTTGGGCTTTGCCAAGGGCCCGGGGTTCAGAGACACATCCCCGCTTATTGCCACACGAGTTAGCTGAAATGTGGAGGTCGAATTTGGATACCACTTGATCCTCCCCACGAGATACCTCACTTCATGTGACTCGAAGCGACCAACACTACGAAGATGGATAACCGAGCTTAATTCCGCTCGAAAATTTGTACTGCATATCTGTTGTATCATTGGAGCTTCTCCATACCTTTCCGCCATAATTTGTGTTAAATAACAAGTTTTTTGCATGAAAAATACAGCATCTAAGGCCAAAATTGTCGGAGTACGAAAAATGGCCGCCATTTTCTCCTGTTGTCAGCCTTAGGGCTGTTCCCTACACATATAACATATAGAGACTCAAGTTACTATACAAAATACAGTAAAACCCATCAGTAAGAACCTATATTCTTTTATGTCAAACAAAATAGGCACGGATATTTTCTGGAATCACATATTGATAAATTTGAGAGTCCGTCTCAAAATAAGTAAGGTAAATCTCGTTTTTATTAGGAATGTCAACTTCACGAGAAATTGTCTTATACACAGGTCCTCTAAAAGAGGTAGAAAATACCAGATGAATATTACTCTGATTTATTTTTAGTTGGACTACAAATTATTGCATTTCTGTTCAACTCTTTCAGGCAAATCAGGCAGGCAGCAGCTCAGGCATGGAGTTCCTAGCATTCCAAAAGGCCTTCACTTTCCTTTTCGGCACAGCAATGATCATAAAGTCATTCATAAGTGACAGACATTCATCAATAGCCAAATGGATGAAGGAGGACTGTCTGACACGTTGTAGAGAAATTGGAAAACCAGCAGTACAACACTTCTTTGACAGCTGGCATATTGCAAAAAGTAAGCTATGTTTTCACTATCAATGTCATTTTTGGTCAGCATAGGAACAATTAGTCTTGAATGATTCTCAATTGTTGTATAACTGTTTTGAAAGTATGTTTATCTTCATTCTTGAAAACATTTATCTGTATCGCAGTTTCATTCCAACCTGTAAAAGGAGGGAGGAACCAAAAACAAAATGATTCTTTGCCTGCACCAACAATAGCTTATTATAATAACATTACCCACAGTTCCAGCTGGAGTATGACTTGGTTAAATTTTATAATTGTTTCATGTCTAATAATTCCTAGAAATCCAGAAAGTGCTGATAAAACTAAGCAAAGAAAAGAACTGTGAAATTATTGGCAGATGGAGAAAAGCGTGTGTGCGCCAATTTTATTGGGCCGTCACATCTACTAAAGAGACCCTTGAAGGATTGAAATTGGCAAAATTCCATGCCTTCCTCTCACATGTCCTCAACAAACACACTGGTCTTCCTAACCCAGCATTCAATGCCTGTGCACATGGAATCATCACAACTCCACGTGTATGGATGACCAAAGGTATATAGGAAAACAATTATGTATTGTCATAGGCTCTAGTCACAGACTGAGCTGGTTGAGCTTTAGTGATGCTCTTATTTTTGTTGTACATTTTGTTCATTGAAATTGCCAATCCCTAACAGAAATATAACCTTTTATTAGCACATCAGTTTTATCATATTTGCAAAACTGTAATGTTTCTTAGTGATTTATCAGAATAATTTCTTTTAATTTCATTAGTGTCAGAGGCATATGAGAAATTATATCCAGCCCTTCACAAGTCATCATTAACCAAAGCAATTAAAAAGGCCTCCTCAGTTGAGCAAACCAGCTGCCTAGAGAGCTATCATTCTGTGGTGAGTCAATTTGCCCCGAAAATGTATGCTTATTCCTACCTAGGAATGCTGTGTAGGTTAGTAGTACCATGTTTGAAATTCTTAAGCAGTTGTTAACTATAATAATCTTAAATAAAAGCATCACAAGCTGAACAATAAGATTCCAGGTCTTGTTAGTGAAAAATGGTACATTGTAAGTTGAATCTATAAATAATAATTTTTGATTTTTTTAACCTGAACAAGGCCAAAAGACGGAGACTGTGTAACAGTCCAGAACAGTCAAGAGCTGGTCTCTTCATGACATTCTTTGCACTTGTGAAACAAATTTAAGTGGAGACGTTGTATCCTAGCATCCTCAAAATGGTAGTTTGCAGTTATAAAAATATTTTCTGTTCTTATCATAATTTGTGATGTGCTTATGATGTACATTTCTTCTCTACTTTATTAGAACAATAATGGCCGCACTACATTTTAATTACTATGTAAAGAGGGCAACCAAAGTTGATGACGAGGGAAAGCCTATTCTACATGTCAAATACCTAAAATTTAAAGAGGGAGTAGCGACAGTAAGGGCAGCCAAAGTGGCATTGAACTATGGTATGCTATCAATCTCTAAATACATCAATGCATGAATATAATGAACATAATACCAAACTATCCTCATTTAATACTACAAAACTACTAAAATAGATTGTCTTTTGAACAGATTATGTTGCAGAAATCTACAAAACCCTTACAACCACCCCAAGGGCAGAACTTAAGTTGCTGGAAGAAGAGCTAAAGCATGAAGTCCCTGATCCCATGCACAGCATGCTGGAGGATAAAGAAGATAAGGGGGAGGCAATTATCAAATATAAGCGACGGAAAGAAAGGGAAACAGTAATAATCCCGCCTACATGCACTGGTACATTGTCTATTGTTATTTGTTTATTGAAATGACATTTAACATTATGGCTGGTTTTTGTAGGGATTAATTTTCTTAGATTTATGTGAATGTACTGTCTCTGACAGCCTCCACATGCAAGCACACTGTACACTACATGGTATTTCAGCAAAGAAAATACTACTGGGAATAAAACAAAAGAGATGTGTTGGTTCATTTTGCCATAAATTTTCCTGCACTGATCTGTATAATTAATTTTTTTCCTTTTATGTTACATGTTACATCAGAGGAGGAGCTTCAAGAGACAAATGAGAGGACGGCCAGTGGTAGAAGACCTCCTCACTGTTCAAAGTGTGGACAACCAAAACGGGGTCACAAGAGGGACCGGTGTCAACCAGAAGACAATAATTAATGCTACTAGATTTGTATTAAATTTTCAGTGTGTGGTTGCAGAAAATAGCCATACTTCCCCCATGGAAGGTGTTTCATTTTAAACTTCCCCCCCTCACTAGAATTTTCAGTTGACCCTTATACTTCCCGTAACCCTTCTCCCCCTCGCAAATTTCAATGTTGCATAATTTCAAAACTGGTTTGGCCTTGCTGCAGTCTTTCATCGGACTATCAGGGTGAGGTTAGGTTAGAAATTAACATCAGGATAATAATAGTGTGTTCAATGAAAACAATTAAAATAATGTACAAAAGTGGGCCATTATTTTTTATTTCACTCTACCTTTGATGGCCCTTAGAGTTGGTGTTTTTTGTGTTAAAATGAACAAAGTTGGAATTCACATAGTTTTGGTCTTTCAAAAAACTGCCAGTCCAGAAACATTAATTTTCATCATCTTCAAAGCCGCAGTATTGTCCATTCTCAGCTGGAAAATGCTTTCGTATCTTGCTATATGCACAACAGGGTAGTGGATAACGCCTCGAGCTACCAATGTAATCCCAGAGTAGCCTGGTAAACTGCCGGTAAGCCACTGACCTCAGAAACCTAACAGAACAACAAATAATAAATTGTAGATATAATGGGAAGAAGCATTTTGAGTCTGTATGTGTGTGTGTGTGTATTAAGCCATGGCTGACATCATGAATAAAGTTCGTTGTGTTTGTATCTGTACTGGCTGGTAAACACCATCCCCTCCACGCCCCCCCTCCCCCCCCAAAAAAAAACATCATAAATGAGTCAGGGATGTGAATCATGCAAAGGAAAAATAATGCAAGGAAATGAAAGCAAACTGTCTTAATCAATAGTGTTACTTTAGCATAGCTTTTAGTCTATTTCCAGCTAATTTACCATTGTCACTGTGAAAATCCCAAAATTGACCTGCTATTATTATTTTTTTTTTACTTACTCTGCTTCCGTTCTTCAACCATGAGTGTATATTGTTCTATAAGATTTCCCAGATCTAGTCCTCAGATTCAACGCAGCAACTTGTAAGACGTGCCTGTTCAGGCAAACATCTTGAAACCCTGGATGAAGTGTGATACACTTCTTTCGATCGCCAAACTCTTTCATAACCTCCCCACAACGATCGATTTCCTGACAGCATTGGCATTCTTCTGCTTTCCTTGCGAACTCGGGAGAACAGTTAGAACAGAAGCACCTTTAAATAAGAAACGTACGAGTTAAGCTGAGTGTTAGTAAAAGTATACGAAGACAAATAAAACAATTAGAACGAACAATAACTTTCCGTAACAACCAAAAAGCTACATGGCCGCAATTGTAACAAAAGACATGATCGAACTAGAATGGTAGAATGGGCTGTATACAAAAAATAAAGGCAGTTTTTGTTAAGGCTTGTGGCAGGATGAACAAATAAACGTTGTCATAGGTAAATTTCTTATCGCACCATGCAGAAACATCCACTTGACGAGTTAATCTCGCTCAGTATTCGCGCTCTACTTCGGCATCTGGAGCCATTCTTGCTTCTTGTTCTGCAGCCTCTTCTTCAGTGGCTAATGGCTCTAGATCCTCGTCATACGGAACAACACTGCCACATTCAAAAGATACTTCGTTAACATATTCTTCGCCTTCACTTTCAGATGAACTGGAAGAAGAATTCGAGGAAGAATACATCTTATGAAACGCCTAGAATTTCCAATGTGGAATCTCTCACAACACATGAAGAACGATCCGAAAGTGCGCATATGATGTCACAGGCCAACTCATGCGTAAAACCGCTCAGTTGCGGGCTGAGTAATGGCGGATGGGTTTTTCGTGAATTTTGGCCAGCTATATCAAGGCGTATTTCGCTTCCATCGACCTAAAAATCATCGCATAGTACAATTCTAGCCATAGTAACTTGATTGGTGCTAAAAAATGTCAAAACCAGAGACAAAAATTTTCGTCGTAGTGGCACTTTAAAATTATCAACAATGACTGATTACATGTAAAAATCCTGTGAGTGCCTCAGAACCTTGTTTACCTGAGTGCAATAAGAAGGCAAAAGAATATGACTCAATTCTAATGGTAATTTTAACATGTACATGTTATAGTGTAAAATTCAGCAGTTTCCCCTTTGCTCCCTTCATGATAAACAACTCTAGGAGAAAAAAAGGAAAGCATCGAAAGATAACACTTTAGAACAAATGTGGAACACGGGCAAAGGGTTATTTATTTATTTTACCAAAAGGACGTAGAGACAGCAGTGAAAATAACTCTAAAAAAAGAAACAACTTTGAGTTTAAATTTACAAGACATGTTTTGACAATCTCACGTCATCTTCAGTTGTAAATGAGCACTCAACAGTTCTACATTTGAATTTATATTAAGGTACGTTACAAATTACGTGTCAGGGCTTACGTTATATTTGAATGTCGCGCGCTTGACTAGATTAAAAAAAAAATTTATTACATCCATTTTGAAATCACTGGTGGTTGCTGTAAATCTGATTGGCTCTAATTGGTTCGATTTATTCCCAAATCGCACCAGTTTTTGCTTTAAATCGCATCTTTTTCCCAGCCAATGAGGAATTTACACTTAAAACAAACGAATCAGATTTCAAGGCTTGTTTAAAGTGACCGATCACATTGCAGGAAAATGAAAAACAAAGAGTATCATCTGGCAAATTTTGCAACTTTTGTTTCCAAAACTCTTATTTTCCCCCCAATAAATGGATGACTTTAATTTCTTCCAGTTGTTGAATGATGACAATGAGATTCTTCAGGCTGAAGACCAACATGCCAGGGACTTTCCCACTTTTTGTTTACATTTTGGTGAATATTTTGACAATTTTGTACCTTCTCAAGCTCAAAATCTGCGCAATCCCGGGTCTACCAAGTCAACAACAAACGAAGAAAATCAAAAGCCACTACAAGAGTTGGATGTTGTAAGATTTGCCATCATTTCAAGCGATGAAATACATGAGCTAAAGTCTGTCCCTTCCAATAAAAATACGTCCCGTTTCACAAAACAATGGATGAATGTTTTCAGAAGCTGGTGTCAATGCCGCCATCTTGAATATGTCTCCATCAAAACAAGGGCGCCTGAAGAACTTGACAAAGTCCTGAGTAAGTTTTCCGCCGAAGTAAGAAAAAAGGACGGAGATGATTATGAGCCAGAATCCCTTAAAATCATGCAGAGTGCCATAGAAAGATATCTAAAGGAGAAGAACTATCCATTGAGCATCGTGCAATCGAGGGAGTTTCACTCCTAACAAGAAATCCTCAATGCGAAAGCAATTTCCCTGCATCAACGAGGAAAGGGAAAGATATGGAGGCCCGTTCTGGTGAAAATTGCTTTTTAGTTTATGGTAAACATTGAATTATTTTTGTATTGTCAGGCAATTATTTTTGTCAAGGTTTTCAATTATCAACTAGGGTTTTATTATTTTTATCCAAGTTGTAATCATTTGGCACTAATTCATTTTTACTTTATTTCTTTATTTTTCTCTATAGTTGAATTATTTTTGTGTACGATAATTTTTTTCTGTTTGAATTATTTTCGTGTACAATTATTTTTTGACGTGTTCGAATTATTAAGCATATCCCATGAGTCGATGCGGGAGCATTGCTATGTGACCAAGGTGATGCATGGGGATTCTTCCCATGTGCATGCCACATTCATAATGGTCGCGAATCAAGCTGATGATATCAAGCAAATTGTGAAAGAAGCAATTGAAAATATCACCAGAATGGCATCTCTGATAACTAACGGCACTGTACCATCTGCCACACAGAATATTTTAGCTTCTAGTAGTAGTGCTTCAGCTATAAGCGAGTTATAGAGAAGATTTCCAACTTTAAACTCGCAATCTGCAGTGAGCACAGTGCAACGTTCATCTGGCCACCGATCATCATGGCGATCAAGAGTTCATCCGTATGAATCTACAGCATACCCTGTCGGGCGCCCAGTTAGGTCTTCTATTGTAACACGAGATGTAATTATCATTGAGAAAGGACATGAACATATGCCGTTGAAAACTGAAAAAGTTCAACTGGAAAGAGTGACGAGTTGTTTCAGGCTTTGACGTGGACAAGAATTGGGACGCTGAAGAGTTGCATAAGCAGTTTTCATCCCTTCTGAAAGGCACTGAAATGGAAGACCTAAGGTTTGAAATAGTCAAAAATTGTGGGGGAACTCTGCTGACTCCCAATATCCCAAGTGGTAAAAAGATCGATGCTACATTGCTATTCAAGTCCATATCACCCACAGGACATATCATTGTTAAATTACTTGACTATCCTCCACATGTGGATAAAGAAATCGAGGAGATGCTATCTAAGTCTGTGTTTGACTTTGATCATAAAGAAAGTGAAATTGATAACAATGATGTAATACTTGTGGAAGCTAAACATCAGCCATCTTCAACTTCAACAAGTGCTGAACCTGCTAAAGAAGAGTCTACTACAGCCACTGTGTCTCCAGCAACATGTGAAGGATATTGTGATATTGATTACCCTTTTGACATTCAATCAATATTAGACAAAGCCAAATCTTTGAATCTCTCTGAACCATTAGAAGTGCTCAGATTTTTACAGCAGGAAATAAATGAAGGAAGAGAGCTTGACATGTCAACCAGTGAAGAAACACTTGAAGGAGATGTGAACCTCATCACAGTTAACCATGATAACTTACTTGAGTCAACATTCAGTGAACTTGAGTTTATTTGCAAGTACAGATGTACATTTTGTGTTGATTTTATGGGAGAGGAGTATGTTGATCAAGGGGGTCCTCGGAAACAGTGGATCAGACTTGTAAACCAGGCCATTAAGAAGAAATATTTTGACCAAGGCCTTTGCAATTTCCTTTCAAAGGACTATTTTTTTGTAGGGCTAATGATTACCATGGCGATGCTTCAAAATGGTCAAATGCCAACCTACATAGAAGAGGACCTTCTCCAAGAAATTCTGTCATCATCCAAAACCTCCAGCCCATGTGTACCTGAACTGCAAAGAGGCCTTGAGCAACTTGGAATGTTATCAGCTCTTTGTCATTTGCCTATGTTACAGTATCTATTGAGACCAGGTGCAGAGGGCAAGCTCACTGTTCCAATACTGCAACATCTCTTGAAACCAAGCTTTTCTGAAGAAGGAAGTAATGCCTTAAAGTATGAAAAGGAAGTTTATCAGCTTTTCGTAAGGTATATTCGAGAGGTAGCAAGTGGCAGGAGAAGTTGTGGGGAAAAAATCCTTGACCTTAGTAATATACTGGAATTTGTCACTGGTGCAAGTCATGAGCCAGCTCTTGGATTTGTTACTCTACCAGTTATTTCATTTGTTATTCCAAATGAGATCACCAAACTTACCAATCAAGTCCAAACTAGTGAAAAAATTGATGTCAAGGGAAATTTCATACCCACAGCTCATACTTGTGGGAATGTTCTGTCTCTTCCAAGACTAACTCAGCAACTCTCTCTTCCATCCGCAGAAAGGCTGTTTTCTTTATATGATTTAGCATTTTCTCAAGATTATTTTGGTAAGATCTAATATCTCAAGAAAATCTGAGCTTCAGGATTGCAATCTTTTCAACTGTTGATGTGTTTTTAAAAGCCAAACTGTAATCAATGTTATAGCCAGAAGAACTGATTCTTATGCAGGAAGGAATTCTTGTATAATTCATCAGATATTCATATTTACACTGAATCTGAGCTCTTCAAGATAAAAGGGTATAGAAATTGGTTTCGTTTTGGTTTGTTTTAAAGTGAACTTACCATTCATGACATGTTTGACAAAATTTTTCCTAAATGCTCATTGGATAATGCTGGTGCACATATGCAATTGAAATCATTAGTTACTGCTGAGTTTGGCATTAGAGTTCGTTTCCATTTTCATAAGTTTTAACGAGTATTCCAGATAACACTGCAGTTATCTGGTTGTTTAAATGCCTTTTGCTTTTGTTGCGTATTGTTACACTGCTATTTTATTGACCACTAAAACCCTTTAACTCCCTAAAGTGACTAACAAGTAACTTATCCCCATAATATCCATGCATGATCCAGCAAACAGGTAACGAGAATGCTGAAACCAATCAGGTAGAAGTTGTTATCTTGATTGGACACCAAATTCTCATAACTAATTTACAGGGAAATGTCAAGCAGCTAGAAGGGAGAATTAACAACTAGATCTTGGGAGTTAAAGGGTTAATAATAAAGTTTTGATCTTAATTGTGTCGTTTTGTTTTTACTCCCAACCAACACAATACATTCAAATTAAAATGTACAACAACTATCAGAATGTATAACAACTATCATTTTGAACTGTCATTAAAAAATGTTGTGGTTGAAACATTTGATGTGTTTGTTTTGTTTATTTGATAAATATAAAGAGGCAGTGCAGAGAGTGTTTCTCTAGCTTCTTGAGTGCTCCACATCTTGGTAATCAGCCCATTAGAGCGCACGTTCAATAGTAAAAAGGCTTCGGACTTTGATGGTCACACTTCAACAAGATAATGGCTGTAATTGATGGTTGATGTTTCCTTTAAATTACAGTCATTACCTTGTTGAAGTGTGACCATTCAATCCAAGAACTTATATACACTACAGTTTGGACTCCTTTTATAAAGTATGCATGCTCTGATTGTCTGTTGTGCAATTGAATTTTACTTATTTAGACCATGTGTGCTCATTGAAGAATCACTTTCAGTGTTTTTGCATTGTTTTCAGGATGTTATTTTATTATTTCTAGCATCTTCAAGGATTTAGAGGTTGCATAATAAAACCCTTATTCACCATGCTTACTTGATGTAGATAAGAAAATCTAAACCTTGGTCGATCATATGCTGGCAAGCTCAATCTGTGCTTTCTGACGGGGGTTTCAATTTTCCTACCTTGCTCTCTGTCAATAAGAACTACATACACCTAATAAGAAAGATGTAAAATCTTCCTAAATTCAAATATAATGGCTGTAAGTAAAATTTTATTGAACTTGATTTGAACACTGATTTAACCCTTTTTGTTTCATTAGAGTAACTTAGCTACAAACTTTTCAAAGGAGCGGAATCCATACACATTATTTGTGTAAGTGCTGTCCTTTGAGGATGTGCTGCTTCTTGGAACTAAATTTCAGGGACTTTTTTATACCTATGTTTGATTTTAGCATCAAGCATATAGTTGATCACTTATTAACCAATGTGTGCTCACTGCTGGTAAATATAAGGCATGTATTTGCAAATGCTCAAGTGAGATCCATTGTAACTTGACTACATACAGACTGACTGTATTTGCACCTGACAATCACACCAGCACACAATTAAAATATAAGGATCTATTAATATAACACAATAACTGTTTTCACTGTTGCCCTTACCAAAGAAAAAGTATGGGAGTGATATGGCAAAACATGGGCCATATATGACCCATATCTGGGAATGGTATGGGAAGATTGGGTGAAGATATGGAACTGGTATGGGGCTCAATTTTGCCACATTTTAACGTATGGAAAATGTATGGGAAGAAAAGCTGATGCTATCTATTGTATGGGAGAGCTATGGGAACACAATTTCCATATATATCCCATAGCAGCAACAAATTTGCTTGCTCTACATCATCTATGGGAATGATACGGGATGTCCACTGTTCAATAGCTCATAGATTTTCTATATCAGCTGATATGATTTTCGTCAAGTCCCACAGACTCCCCATATGATTATTTTATAAAATTCAATCTGAATTTATAAAAGCTCTACAAGAAATTGACTCCCATACAGTTTCCATATGATTAATTGATATGGAAATTCAATGGGGCCAAAGACCCTTAGTGAAATTTTCTCCCGTAGAGCTCTCATAGAAAACTGTGAGACCAAAGGAAAACTTTTGTAGAGATATGAATTAAAAAGCTAATGGTTGGGTTAAAGAGGCCTACATAATTTCAAAGAACCAGCAAGTGACAAGACAAGTGTCTTGTTTAAAAAGAATTTTTTTATAGGTGAACTATCCATGTTAGTCATTAATAATGAAGTGATGAATACACGTAGATTTCTTCTAAGTACTTGTGATGCAAAACACAGTTAACTGTTGGTTATTGAACACAGTGACAAGTTATATGACTTTGTTGTAATATCTTTATCTTTACATCATATTCTAGCTGTTGTGCAATGATTTAAGCAAATCAATTGTTTTACCTTACACTCTGCGGCTTACATGGCCAAAAATAGACTGAGGTGATTAGTCTATCAATCTAAGGTATAATTATGTTTATACAGTGCACATGCTGTATGTTTTGACCTCAAGTACAGCTCTTGAACCTACTCAAAGCTTAATTCTTACAAACTCCATCAATGACAAAAATGGCTTTTGAGTCAAAAATTATGCATTGGCACTCATAACTTACTAAAATATTGGGCAATCAAAGCAGAAGATTCCTGTTGCATTTTCAAGTTGAACTTCCACAAACTTTGATTGCAGTTTCAACTATAAGAGGTATAAGAGATGATATGAAACTCTATGATCAACCATAACTATGAGAATCACTTCAATGGACAAACTCTCTTCACTCATGTTTAATACATATTTATGGAGATATAGTAACTACTGTTAAGGTTTTAAAACATCAAGAAAAAAAATCTGTCTTTGTTGATTGGTTTTTAGTATCACAGTCAAGGTGAATTTAGGTTTACTACAGTTGGGGCTAAGGAAAAGCCAGGAATGAATTTTAGTCTTTTTCAATATGGTTTGGGAAATGTGCTGCATAACTCACATCACAGTCTGAAAACTTGATGTAAACACATATGTCAATGATGTCTTCGAGAGGAACAACTGTGAACCTGTTCTTGTTTGGCTCGTGGAGACAGACAATGTGGCTAATTAGGTTTCCAAGAACTTCATGGCTTTTACATACATGCCGACCAGAGATTGACATAGGAGCAATGACAGCCCCACAAGCCACACTTGGATTACTCCTGACTGAAAAGAATACCTCAATGTACCCATAACATATACTGTCTCCCTGCTGATAAGCAATGGTGTAATTGTTTCTTCTGGAAACTCTTTTGTATGCTCTGGAGTGGAACACTGCTTCTCCAATTTGGAGCCTTGAGAAGAATGTGATATCAGAAATTGATTCAACGCCAAGAAATAAAAGAAGGTCATCTTCATAGTGAGCATTGGTAGATTTGCCCTTCTTCATTGCACCAACAGCATAGAAGTGATCTTTTAGAGGAGTTCTGTTAGTCCTAGAAGAAAATTAACTGCCAATATGAATCTGTGTTGCAAAAGCCTTAATAGCAGGGGCCATCTACAATTGGTATAAGGTTTGATGGAGCCAAAACCAATTGTGGAATTGCACGCATTTTAGGCATCCTACTGAGGAATGGTTACAGCAATTAGATATCTACAGGAGCCGCAAATCAGATCATG
>NC_142527.1:13542700-13547700 GCF_964205215.1 Stylophora pistillata | reverse complement strand
GGAGCTGGAGGTAAGACAAAAAAAGACATAAAAAATTGCGAAAATAATAACCTTAATTATCAACACATTAAAATAACAATAAGAGTAATAATTATGGAAAGTTCTTTTAGCCATTCTATTATGTCCTGATCAGTAAGTGTATCTAACCAAGCACTAAACATAGAATTACAGAGTGTGGGTGGTACAGTGATGTGAATATATGTTGTGGGCATGAGAGGGGGTCTTATAAACAGCGTTATCCCTTCAGTAGCTTGATGAATTTATCAATCTATCATAAGTTTTAAATATTTTTCTCATAAATCCTGTTATTAGGTAACTATAGAATTTCTCTTAGTCGTTATATAAATATTAATGTAAATAGCACCTTTTTTTTCCTTTCTTGTGTCCACTAATTAGTAAGGGATCTTCCCTAGCTAGGTTATTGACACTCTTAATGAAGTTTTCCATCCATCCATCCATCCATCCATGCATGAATGAAATATCATTCTTTGAATCTCTGAAATAGTAGCTGGAAAAGCTGTGACATAAATTGGGTTGAAAGTAGTGTAGGTAGCACACCAGGATGCAATGGAGATTATAATTAACATAAATGTAATGAAAGGTCTCCTTTGTTTCCACGGCACAGATCCCTTTGCCAGGCAAAGGAAAGTGTATTTTAAGGATGATAAAATTCCATTTGATGGAGTACCCTTCAGTATAATTGCCACCAAGGTGTTTGACTGCCAACATGGGCCAGACAGGAAAAAGTCATTTAAAGCAAAACATGCTGAAAACAAGGTATTTTGGTTGTGACTAACAAAGTCTACATTATCCTTTTACGTACAACCTTTTTGTGCTTTTAACACAAAGAGGCAAAGGGGTTAAAATATCAATTTTTTATTTACAGATTGATGATCACTCCTTTACAAGGAAGCGGTTTTTACCTCAAGACAGAATGAAGTTTGGTTGCCCAGCAAGTATTCGGTTATCAGAAGTGGTAAAGTATTACAATTACAAGGTACAAAACTGCAATCACCATACTGTTTACATCCATAAATTTGATATTTTATTCCTGCTCAGTAAAAGAAGGTCTCTTAATTTGAATGATTATTTCTGTTTTGGCTTAATTACATAGATCAGGGAGAACACAGAAAGACTAAGAAGAGACATGTCCAAAAAGCTCAAGACTGATATAACTGATGGTCAGAAACCAGAGTTTGAACGTAGAATATATATCCAATTACCAAAAGGGGATGAACACAGGGATCACATCATTGGAAAGGTTTGTTGATGCCAATGAAAATAACTGTCACAAGTTAGCCTAATAACAATTATATTAATAATTTTTGTTTTGGCTTCTTTGTTTGTATAATGGCCGATTACACAGGTGAAGGCTTAACAAGTAGTTGCCTTGGACTGAATTAGAGGTTGATAAAATTCTACACATAAATGAATTTTACTAAAGAACATAATTTTGACTTATTCGCTTGTTAAAGTTGTTCTGTCCCATTGAATAATTAAATTGGCATTTTACTAGTAGCTACAACTATCAGCGTAACAGTTTTGATATATCTTTCTCAAAAATTGTGGTCCCATTTTCATTTTTTCCTTCATGAATCAAAAAACCAGGTTGGTGGTATTCTGCAGCCCATTGACAAAAGGCTTGTACACAAGATCGGAGAGCTTGTTGGCGAAGGTGTGAAAACTGTGGACGAGATGAAAAGACATCTTCGGCAATTTGTAAAGACTGAACTGTTCCCAGAGCAAACTCCACCATCATCTACAAATAGACGATATTATCCAACAGATGTGGATGTAAGGAACCACATGTACCAGGCCTCAGTGAAAAAACTGCTGTCCAAAACTGATCAGGAGAACCTTGAAAAGAAAATTAAAAGTTGGCATCAGGAGAAACCTCAAGATTCATTCTATTTTAGACCCTGTGCACTATCATTGTCATCAATCTATGCTGAAAGCAACAGTGATGACAAAGATGGAACTTGTATGCAAGATGATCTTCTATTTGCTCATCAAACAGCCTGGCAGAAAAATCTTATGGTCCGTTATGGAAATGAAATCACCCTTCTTGACGCAACATACAAGACAATGCGATATGAGCTCCCTCTATTTTTTCTAGTGGTGAAGACAAATGTAAATTACATAGTTGTTGGTTCTTTCATCATTCAAAGGGAAACCACAGCTTTAATACAGGAAGCACTAACAATCTTCCATGACTGGAATGCCAACTGGAAACCCAAATTCTTTATGACTGACTTTTGCCATGAGGAGATCCATGCCATTGAGAGCACATTCAAAGGTAACAATGACTTATTAATAAAGGTCTAATGTTTACAAAGTGAGAGAACCTACATTGAAATTGTAGCAAACTAAACTTAGTCCCTAGGGAGAATCGAATCAAAGTAAGAAAACTTTACAATTCTCTTTTTAATCAAAACCTTGCTTTACTTAACTTGAATTGTTTTCAGTAGAGTGTACTGATCAGTAAGACTTTAATTAGAAAGGGTGACAAACTACCAGGTTTCACTGGTGGTTCCAAAATTACCTAAATATGACATACATTTCATACTAATTAAAAATATATATATTACTGAATCAAAAATATAAAAATGATGGTAGCACAGTGCTACATGACCAATATGAAAATTAGAAAAAGAGAAACAAGGAAAGCAGATACTAAACAGTATGACAAAAATGGTACATGAATTAAAATTATTACTTAAAATAGGTTGCTATAAAGTTGTGAAGAAGTTACAGACGTATGTTTGTGCAAGGCTTCATTAGATTAGGCCCTGCTCATTAAAAATGCTTGCAAGATGTTGAAAGAGTTAAAGTAACAACTATACAATCCTAATACCCTTGATCCATCCTTGGGATTCGAAAACAAGGGCATACATTTGAACCTTAGTACTTAGGTCTTCAGTTAAAGAAGTAGCGGTAGATATTTCCACGTAGGCAAAACTACAAAGTTAAGCTTACAGTAGGCTGATACCATAGGGGTTACCTCCTACATAGTGCTTAATTATCTAATCTTTCAAATGACTAATGTACCAACTCTCTCAAATGTAAATGTACATGAATTTTCCCTTTTAATTTGGTTTAACAGATACAACTACATATATTTGTGACTTCCATCGTGAACAGTGCTGGGAAAGATGGCTACGAAAGTCTGAAAATGGGTTGACTGACAACAGAGAAGAGGTCCTATCATTGCTACATAACATTGCAAAATCATCAACAGAAGAGTTGTTTGAAATAAATTTGTCTTCCCTCAAGGAGAGTGCACTTTGGCGGGCTAATCCCAAGCTCAGGAAGTGGTTTGAAAAAACTTGGCTCATAGAGTCTGAGGTAAGAAATGAAATATTGCCCACCGCACATAGTTTTTCACTTCTCTGTGATACCCTGTGAGTATGAACAGAACAAAAACTTGCCTCTGGAGGCTTACCTCTTTTTTACCTGACATGCACAACCTTTTCTAACTTATTCATGTATAAGCAATCATGAATTGATACTGTGAGCTGTTAACATGCATCAACACCAATTCATTTAAAAGTTCAAGTTTCCTGTACTTTGTTTAACATTACAGCGATGGGTGTGGGCTTTCAGGCGAGACAGATTTATGTTAAATATCAACACCAACAATGGCATTGAGCGACAGAATGAGTCCTTGAAATACCAGTACCTGAAGGACCGAAATAACAACAGCCTCAGTGGGATGATTACAACATTAATTGAGGAATTTTTACCAGACAAATACAGAAGGTACAAGTAGATACTAGAAGTGCAGTTAGCAAATTCAAAAAATTCCCATGCTCACTGTATGTATTAAGGTGGGTCAAACCTTTTCTCTGTACATTCCACCATGTATACTTTGATGGATCAATATTTCCACTCTTTATCAGTTGATGCTATTATTACTGGAACCAAATGAATGCACCATCCTTGCTTAAAAGTTACAATAATTTTCTCGGCAAAACAGGTTACTAGCAACATTATAGCCTATTGAAAACACACCTCATTTTAGCTTTCTATTGTTAGAACTCAAAAACAAGCTCAGCTGTGACCCCTCTTTTTATTATTGATCTATCATCATTATGCTACATTACACCTCAAATTTTGAATTATTTAAGATAGCTTCCAAAATATATTTTTCAAGTTTTCAAGTTACATCTTAGCATACTGATTAAAATTTGATAATAAAAGCTTGTCTTTGAGTTATAACCAGTTAAAGCCACAGGTTACTCCATGTTGTTCACCTATTATGTCAAGAAAATGATCATAATTACTTTTGTTAAGTAAGGGTTGCATTTTAGTTTGGAAACAGTATTATAGCTGCATAAACTGATAAAGATGAGTACTATGGTACAATCAAAGTATGTGCTGGAGTGTGCTGGAAATAGGTCTCAGCCACTTAAATAATGTGACAAATCTGAAATATGTAAGTCTGATATCAATACATTAGAAACAGCACATTAAAAAGCTGTTAATTTTCCAGGTATGTGGAGCTCAATACAAAATGCAGTGAACAGTACAGGCGTTACAACTCAGATGTGCCAAAATACTTGCACAATAAACCCAGACCGTTTATTAACCATTGCAGACAGAGAATAAGATAAGCTGTTGAAGTGGAACCTCACCACATTAAGGAAGTTTGCACTGACACAGAAGTTGGTCAATTCCAAGTGAGATCACTCTCAATAAACACTTGGTACAATCTGTCTTTTGGTTCCAGGGATGTAATGCCACATTGCAGCTGTCCTGATTTTTGCCATACTGGCCTGCTATGCAAGCATTTTTTTGCAATTTTCAACTACTTCCCCACCTGGCAGTGGGATACATTACCAGAAAAATATCGCGAAAACCCTTATCTCTCACTAGACAAGGAGCATGTGTTTGCTGATTTTACTAAATACAAAAGTAACAAAGAAAATGACAATGTTCTTGATGAAGAGATACCAGAAAAACAGCCAGATGACAAAGCAGTAGTCCCACAACAGAAAATA
>NC_142527.1:13530200-13537700 GCF_964205215.1 Stylophora pistillata | reverse complement strand
AAAGCAAATACACCGCTCTCTTGGCAATCCGTCGAAGAAATGTTTCCTCCCACAAAACAGTATTGCTGCTTATCAAGAAACCCTACTCAATCTGATCGGTCTTCCCTTTACAGAGACCTACAGGAGTATGGAAGATTTACTGGCCTTTGTTGGCTTATGAGCCCTGAACCAGCTACTGTTAGTAACCTTCCCATACCGACAATAGAGGATATCATTTACTCGGAAGAATTTCTTAAATTACAAGGATCACAGCAACAAATTGATTGCCTAGTAAGACAGGCAAAGATTCCTGATGAGTACATCTTAAAAATAAGTGACATTACCATTGGACAGAGAAACAACCCAACTTGGCATTTAGCTAGAAGGGGCAGATTAACAGCAAGTAACTTTGGTTGCGTTTTGAAGGCCAAACGGGTGACCCAGTCTCTCTTGAAGGGCCTTCTTGGAGAATACGATTTGTCTGGAGTTAAGGCTGTACAATGGGGTGTGAACAATGAACAGGAAGCTCTCAAAGCATTCACTATGTTGACAGGGAAAACCGTCCAGGAAACTGGTATTTGGTTGGATGCTTCTGGAATCCTTGGGGCCTCTCCGGATGGAATTGTAGATGATGAAACCGTCCTAGAAGCTAAGTGTCCTTACACTGAAAGGAACCTAACAATTGAAGAAGCCATTGCTACTTCACCAACATTTTGCTTAAAAAAAGCACAGGATGGAAATGGATATGTGTTAAAGAAGGACCATGTCTATTGGGACCAGGTACAGGGTGAAATCTTTTTTACACAGCGAAAGTTTTGCTACTTTGTTGTTTGGACTTCTAAGGACGTGGCTGTTGTCAAAATAGAGCAAGATGAAACCTGGGATGCAAATATTCCAGTCTTGAAAGAATTCTATTTTAAACACATTTTTCCCAAGATAGTGGAAGGTGCATTGTAATTTTATTTCCTTAAACAGACATGCGTGCAAGGCTTTTCACCTGAGAGTATTGGTTGTACTGTCTCTGGCTGTAACTTTTCTCAAGCAATGTCAGTGTCACCAGCAAAGATTTGGTAAATGTATTGGACTATTGGGCCAAATTTTAAAGAGATAAACATAAGATTGTAAATTTGAGTAACAAAGAGTGCAGGTTGTGTTGATCTTTATTATTTCTACTAAATGTCTTACAAAATATAATGGCATTCTGACTTTGTTTATATATTAACATAATTGGAAAAAGTTATTCGATTGACTCAGTTCTATCATATGATGACCATTATATTTGTTTACTGATAACAGCCAAACATCCTTTTTGTACTCAGATCACTCAAACTCTGCCCCCTCACACCCCTCTTTGATAAGTGGAAATTGTAAATTTACCAGTGCAGCACATAACTGAAAAATAACATCAGCATAACATCTTAAATAATATGGGATGAAAGTTAAAATTTTGAAATCCTTTAACCTTGCATTTGCCCTCTCTACATGGATCCTTGCTCTGGCAATGGATTTTGTTTTCCTTGCTTCGCTTTCAGTGAAAACACCATTATTCAAAAAAGGTGGAATGTTAAGAGAAACATTATTGGGCAAGATGTCTTGGATAAGAAAGCCTTTGTCGGCCAAAACCATATCCCCTGGAACAAGATGGTTCAACAGACCTGACTGTTGTACTATGGCTTTATCAGAAATGGACCCAGGGTACAATTTGCTAACAAAAGTTATTACTGCATTTGGTGCAACCCCGACAATTACTTTAAATGAGTTCATACCCCTGTAGCTTGAATAAGTGGCATTTTGCAAACTCATTAACCCCGGGGCTGTGATCTCCACATCGGTACAATCAATGACAATTCTACAAGAAGTAAACTCTGAAAAAGAAGATGGTGCACATAACACATTTTTTTGCCTGGACGGAATGGTTGTCATGATGTCATGAAATAATATGGAATGCAAAACATGGACAAAAGTGGTGACAATATTAGCTATTGTTGCAACACTGCAACTGAAAAGCTGGGCAAGGTGCAAGTTGGTATAATTTTGTCTTAGTTTCATTAAAGTAATGAAAATCTGGTCCTCAAAATTAATGGACTCTACTTTCCAACCAGAATAATAAACAATAAAATCTTTGAATCTCAAGGCATGAAGTACTACAATGTTAAAAACTTCTTTTGTTGGAAGCCCTGTTTCCATTCTAAGAACCTCTACACTCAATCCAGAAGCTGAGTAGTGTTTTTGTGTGTAGCTTTCTTTTTCTTGCAGGTCCTGAAGTTCCTCCCTGGCTTGATTTAATTCTGCCTCCAGTATTATCTCATTTGTTGTCTTGTTGCAACTTTCTTGTTTGGTATCATCAGTGTCATTATTAGTGGACTGCTGCTCAGATGTTGTGATTGCCTCAGCCACCATTTCCTGCACCGTCTTCTGTTTAGCTGTTACTTTTCTCTTTTTCTTTGGTGGTCCTCCTTCACCAGGAAATATCTTATCTCGATTTCTTTCGTAAATTGTGGGCCCATTTAATTTATCTCCATCCACAAAATGACAACTGCACACTCTAGAATGCTTGCTTGGTTCTCTGTCTTTCCTCCTAATTCAAAGAAACAGATAACAGAACTTAATCCTAAACACTTGTAAAGATTTTAATTGCTCAAAATTCGTTTCAAACTTTCAGCTAACTCCTGAAGTCCAGAAGCTCTTAAAAATATAATAAATAAATCAGTAAGCCATATGCATTTCATAGCACAAACAACATTGAAATATATGACTCAGTATGGGCACCGAGAAATTTTAAGTTTTGAAAGTAAGCACATGTTAGCACAGTGGCGTTCAGACAAACACATATTCTTTCAGCACAGTTGTATTCGAGGTTTTTCAAAATTTAAAATGTAATGAAAAGCAAATACACAAAAACCTACTCAGTACCCACAAACTTGACACTACATGCGCTTGTTCATCGGTGGAAATCGCACACTCGCAAAAAAATGGCAAATGTTAAGATGTTCTTTTGAGCAAAGCGCTAATTACAAG
Organism: Stylophora pistillata; assembly: GCF_964205215.1. NCBI lineage: Eukaryota > Metazoa > Cnidaria > Anthozoa > Scleractinia > Pocilloporidae > Stylophora > Stylophora pistillata. The sequence goes on along the minus strand of NC_142527.1, from coordinate 13,534,703 downwards.
TGCCGTTTACAAACCTTATCAGACGGATCCATCGCTTGTATTCGTCTTTTTCCTTTTTATCGCTTGGAAATGCAAAGAACTTGCAAGTGTGGCTTTCTGATGAATGACTGCATGTCGGAGCAAAGCAGTACACCATTGTGCTGTTGTGTTCGTTCCGATAAATTTCTTCCGACAAAAAGCGATAATTTTCAAATAGTATTTGACATTTTGACCCTGTGTTCTTCTTCTTGACCTCTTTTGTAATATAACACAAGGTTAATAAACGTTTTAATTATAAGACAAAGCAGAGACAAGCACTACGTGACCCACGCGCAAGAGATTGTCCGAGTTGTTTAGAACTGACTTTTTCAGCGCCATGGCAACGTGACGTCACACTTTAGAACTCTATTGAGAAGCTTTCAGTCAGTTTCAATTGATATTCCGTTATATCCCACCTTATCTTTCAACAATGTCTTTTCTTTTGTATGAACAGATTCTCGTAGAGTTTGGAGTCTCCAAAAAAGTGCTGACCAGCTCTGGAGAGCACCATGAAGTAATCAATGTTATTAAAACTGCTTTTAATATCAAAGAAGAGATTTTTCTACAAAAGTTTGACCAGGATTGGCAGGAGTACATTGATTTTCCAGAAGGAAAGTTTGAAAACAAAGCAAGAGTAAAGGTTATATTGAAGGTGAGTTGTTTTTCATCTTTTTCTTTTAAGAAATTATTTTTTGCTTTGTTCTTATACTTAATTGGCTTTTTAATTTAGCACTCGAATTTATTAAAACGCCTGAGTAATTTAGTATGTGTGAGAAAAATCTTCTTTTGTCTAAAAAGATTAAACTAGATATTTTCTTTATCAAAAGCCAAATAAAGAGGTTCCAGACACCCCAGCAACAGCAACACCAAGCAGCACATGTACTATATCAACAACAGGTCAGTAGTAATTTATTTATACTCTCAAGCTAATTTGAAGATATATTAATTAAACAAGTTGCTACTGTGATAATGAAATAAATAGACAGAGAGACAGCAAGAACAAACCAGTATTTTGCTTACATGTTTTGCCTATGTTCTTTTCAGCAGGTAATCCCTTAAGACAAGAGGCACAGGTGCAGGCTACTCTTCTAATCAACAATGGGAAAATCCAAGTTGGCCCAAAAGCCAAGGTTTGTGATATTAGTAATTATGATCAAATTAAATGTCTTGGGTCATTTTATAGTATTGTCAGACCCATGATGATGAATAATCCTTCGCTTGAAAAAGAAAACAATCCCTACGAGCAAGAGCCACTACAGTAAACACCCGCATATAAGAACACATGAATTAAGAACATCAGGCTGAAATTTTGCAAATAAAGCACCATTTTTATAAGAACAAAATCAGCCTGGAAATATAAAATGTTCTTATAAAGTGGATAAGACAGTAAAAAATTCTGATCACACAGAGGCCTGCTGCCAGACAACCACAGCTCATCAGCTGTGATGCTGCTTTGCATTTTCTTTTAGCTTTTTTCCCTTCAAAATAATCTACGTAGTTTATACTTGAAGGGAGACTTACAGTACTGTGCTATTCTTAATACACCTCGATTTCAACAACAAAATTTAAGAACAATTTAAGAACACCTTCAGGCTGATTTTTCACTAAACTCCCGATAAATAAGAACCTGATCAGCCTGACCTCCAAAATCATGTGTTCTTATATGCGGGTGTTTACTGTATTGAATTAAGCATGTCAAGTCACATATTGATGGAATGTGAAAGTGTTATTCATATTAAGCTACTTTTTTTCATGTGAAAATGGCAAAACTTGAATTCGAAAAGTCCCGCCTGAACTTTTCAAGTTTAGAGCTTGAATTTAATTCTGCTGTTAACATAAAGATATTAATTATTTTTTTAGCTTCATTGCACTGGCACTGTTATTTTATTAAAAATAGACCATTTCTTGTAGGTTTTCGTTGCTATAAATGTGTTTTTGCACTCTTGAATATTTGAGTAATTATCGTGACAGGGCCCCATTAATTGAAATTTCAGAATGAACAGAATGTGGAGAATAACAGCATGATCAATGTCAAATTGGATCCAGAAAAGATTAAAACTGAGAGTGTTATCTTCAAGGGTGGTACCCTGTCAACATATCAAAGTGCAATGAATCAAGCCTCCCAAAAGCTTTGCCTTGATAATCCAACTTTAATCAATGATCGAGGAAGACTGATTGAACAAGCACGTCAGCAGGTCCATGATGATGGGTATCAGTATAAAAAGAAAAATTCCCGCTCAAAGGCGTTTGGTAAAGTTGCCAACCCAGATTCAGGATCAGAACCTAAGAAGCCAAAGTGGTCCCAGGAAATGCGAAGTAAAAGGCTTGCTGAAATAGAAGAAGACCTTCAAGGATTGGATTCCCAGATGAGATTTTTAGAAAGATCTAGAGAAAAGTACTCAGCCACTCAACAATATGAGCATGCTGCTGAGAAATGTAAAGAAATAGCTTCTATAAGGGAGAGGAAGAGGAAGCTACAAGCAGAAACCACTCAGCTCCAAAAACTTGATGTTAAGTCAAAGAAGTACCAAAAGAAGAAGAAGAAGACGAGTACAAATCAGGCTCAGGAACCAGACTTGAAGCAAACCAAGCTTTTTCATGGTGTGGCGAAACAATCAGTAGGTGATAAGAATAGTAATGAAGGTATCACAGAGAAAAGCAGTGTTAAAGATCATTCCAAGGATTGCACAGAATATCCTCTACAAGATGAAGGAGACAACAGTGTTCATGAAACCATGGAAGATGATACCTCAGATGGAAAAGGTCCCAATAAGCAGCAGGTGGAAGTGGAAGGAAATGCTGATGAGATGCAAGAAGGTGACACATCCGTTCAGTTTTTGTGTCAGGGCCTGAGACCTCAAACCAAAATGAAAAACTGAAGGTGTATATGGATTTTAAAGCAGGAGGAATAAAAAACTTTAAAATATCTGAGGGCATTTATGTTTCACCAATACCTGAAGTGTTCAGTTTAGAAGACTTTATTACTGTCAGGCCTTTGTTTTGTCACTGGAAGCATGCTTCGCCTTCATTATGCAAAGAGTGTGCAACATTGATTGACTTTGGCAAGCATATCCTTGGTGAATGTGTTGTTGAACTGGCCTCCTCTTATAAACGTTACTTTCCGTTAGTTAAATACAAAGCAGAACAGGCTGTTAGAAAATTGTTACAAATGCCTGTGACTATTGTTCAAATGACTTTAAATGGACCCGGGTCACAGAGATTATATGTTCTAGAAACATTGCAAGGCGTTGATATCTGTAGGGTTATTAACATGGCTGAGAAATGTTTGCAAGGAAAGACATGTTTTCAGTCTGGGATGTCAAGGGAGGTGTTGAAAGACTTGTGTACTTTGGCAAGTTCAGAATCTGATAGACTTCTCATAAAGTACGCATGCTGTAAAGGGCAAAACCTATCAAAGAACAAGGCAAGAAATTTGTATGGTTTCAGTGACTTCCATAAGCAAGAATCTAGAATTAATAGTACTTTAGAAGAGTTTAAAGAAATAAGAGATGCAGTTGACACCCTTGCAAAAGTTCAAGATAAAGCTGTCTTAGAAGGATTTGGACTCACATATTCAGATGATGACAGTGCAGTGGACCAACTGTCTAGTTCAGAAGGAACAGACTGTGAATGGATATCAGAAGATGAGAAGAACAAGGGACCTGTGAAGTTCCAAACTGCTTCTGCAGATGTTAATCTTGCTGTTACAAACAAGTCTCAGGACAAGTCTCAACAACCTAGACCAGCTGCAGATCCTGATGTCCCTTTAGAAAAGAATAGAACACTTGTATCACCTGTGCCTTCAATGGATCACCTTTTACTAATGCTCAGAGACAACACACTCAATTGGTTTGCCTTTGTGGCAGAGCTACGGATGTTACTGCGAAATTACTCCGAAGAGACTTTGGTATATGCATTGACTGAGTTCAGTGACCATCTTGAGAATATGGATTTGACAGTTGAAGAGAAAGAGAGTGTGGAGATGTCAAGACAAGCCTACCTTGAATATGAGAGACAGAAAGCAATGGGAGATGATGCATGGGTGAGTGAGAGTGACTCAGACACTATTGATCCTGATAGTGTTGTGACTGATGACCTGAATGAACAAGTTAAGAATCAAAGGCAGAAAATAAAGAGAAAAGAAAAACGACAGCTTGCACGTTTAAAAGCAGAGAGGCGGCTTCTGAAACGCAAGGTACCCAAACGTGTCTCACAAATTGTGAACAAGTTTCCGAACATAGGAAAGGATATAGAAGAATTTGTCAGATCCAATAAAGTAGGCGCAGATGCATGGAGGCGCACCGGGGTACTAACATTTGATGGTAATATCAAAAAAGGCCCAAAAGTCACCTTTCACAGAATACAAAAACACTTGCAGGAAAAGTATCAAACAAAGATTAGTTATGGAACTGTGGTACAGCTCTGCACTGTAAAAAACAAGCACAGGATATCAGCAAAAAGGTATAAAGGGGTAGCCAAAATCAC
>NC_142527.1:13490200-13520200 GCF_964205215.1 Stylophora pistillata | reverse complement strand
TTGACAGGCATACCTTAGCTAGGTGTCCTACTTTATGACCATAATGGCATGTTGCGTTTTTCGCTGGGCACTGATCTCTGGAATGAGGACCCCAACCGCAATTCCTGCAAGCCTGCGATTTGCCTGAACTAGTGTTTTGTCGCTGATTTTTGAGGCCTTCGTATCCTTTAGGTGCATTGATGGAGTGTACTTCAGTATTCATTAACTGAAGCTGTTTTTCTGCTGACTCTTCTGCCATCTCGCGAGCTGTGTTAAACGTGAAAGTATTTCCAACCTTGAAACAGTCCTTACATATACGGTCAGATTTCATACCCAGTACAAGAAAATCTCTAAGGAAACGAGCGTTGTGTTCAGCTGGATAGTTGGCTTCTTCACAAGAATTCTTAGTTTCACAATAAATTCCTCAAGAGAGAGAGTACCTTGTCGAGGGTTATAAAGCTCCCACGCTGCTATTAACTCATTTGAGTGTGGTTTCACAAAGTGCTCAAATCTTTCACAGTAGTTGTCCAGCTTTTTTTGCTCGTCTGCAGACAGATCCCAGCAGTTGAACAGTTCGATACCTTGCTCTCCCGACCAGTACAACAAATGTTTACACTTGATTTCCTTGTCAATTTTAGCCATAGGCCCGGTGAATAGCAATTCACATCTTTGTTTCCACATTTTGAACAGGCTGTAGAGGTTTTCGTCTGTACTCCAGTCAATTGACGAGCCTTTGTCGATGAAGGACGCAGTTGCCATGTTGTTTGTTTCACTCGTTCGTTGAAGCTTTTAAGACTCACGCCACTCACCTGAGCTAAATTGTTGTCCACATCAACAGTGAAAATCCTTTCTTTTCCAATCCCGCTCCTGACACCATGTAAAAGTATTTGCTGCTTTTGGTAATTTTATTTAGTTATCTTAGATCAAGGAATATAAACTTTGTGTCCAAAACATGTGCTTAGTCCCTTTTCTGCACATGCGCTAGACCATGGCATAAGCTTAGCTAATGTAACACTATAGAGAAAAATAAAGAAATGTAGCAAAAATTAATTAGTGACAAATAATTACAGCTTGGATAAAAATAATAAAACCCTAGTTGATAATTGAAAACCACTACAAAAATAATTTTCTGACACTAAAAAAATAATTCAACGTTTACCATAAAATAAACAAAGCAATTTTGACCAGAATGGGCCTCCATAGAAAGAGACCCAACAAATGCAGTAAATGGCTTGAACCCCGGGGTAACATGTGAAGGTATAGTCTGATCGTCTGGGTGAGTGTAGTCCTGAGAAGGACTGTTGTCGGTGGTAGTGACTGACATTTTGACAACCTGTGCGGAAGTCATCATCAGAGTCAAGTGAATGATTGTTGTCAGTAGAATGTTCTAATTCCAGTACGTGTGAAATGATCGGATGGTTTTGCCCTGATGTTATTGGCTGTAAGAGTCAAGTGACGTAAGTCGGTCGTGATTGGTCTGTTTCGATGTGTGGAAACAGACCAATCACGGTCTTTGAGTCTTACAGCCAATAACATCACGGCAAAACCAACCGATCATTTCACACGTACTGGAATAAGAACATTCTACTGACAACAATCATTCACTTGACTCTGATGATGACTTCCGCACAGGTTGTCGAAACGTCAGTCACTAGGGACTTTAACATCCGAGACGCGACGGCCTTAAGACGCAATCAGAAGTAAATTTTCAAAGAGGTGACATACTGCGCATGCTCACACCGTTGTCCTGATGTTGTCAAGTCGCGTCGAGAACGTGGGTTCGGCAATTTTGATGTTCCACACAAAACGTGAGTATATTCCTTCCAGTCCTTAAATTAAATGATGATATATTCCTATAAACATGAAAAATTAGCAATCTAGGATCATTGCACGTAATTTCTGGCGATATTTTAGATCGCAAAGATGGAAGGATTTTGATTTTTTAGTAATTTCTTTCAGGTGTACGAGGCTTACAAAATGACAGTACCTTCGAGCAAGGCTTCCAAGTAAGTCATGAGCTACAACTGCAAATAGTGAATGCAGGAGTTATTCTTAATACTGATCTAAAATGGAGTTCCCACATTTCTTCCATATCATCCAAAGCTAACAAATTGCTGGGTTTTCTCTACAGAACATCTGACCCTCGCTTTGGACCCACAGTCAAGCGTTCCTTGTACCTGAGCCTGGTGCGATCTCATCTGGGTTATGCCAGCGAGGTGTGGACTCCCTTACATATTGGTGGTCTTCGAACAATCGAAGCAGTTCAATGTAGAACAACAAAGTATATTTTAGGGTATCCTGACGCCCTTATTCCCTACAAAGAAAGGCTTCTTATACTGAACCTACAGGCCATTCTTTGTTTATGTTTTGTGAGCATGTGTGTTACGAGCTGGGGCAGAAAGCAATCGAAAATGGCAGAGGATGACAGCGTTCCTGCTTCATTTTCACGAGTTTCGGGCAAATCTCCCGAATATATGTCAACTGAAGATAGGAAAAGATATAAAGAAAAGCTTCAAGTATCTGTGACAGGTACATTTGTGGCTTTTAAAAGACCCTATGACGTCTGGCACAATCACAGAGTTTTGAGCGATTCACCGAGCACATGGCCAAACTTATCGTACGACGACTTGTATTCATATCTCATTGAAAGCCCAGCACCCTTCACCAGAGAGAAACTTAAGGCATACAAAAGTCTTGAAGCCTATGACTACTTTGTTTCTCGTAAAGTTGGTGCTGTGAGCAGCTTTAAAGGAGAGCCAAGTCCATCAGGGTTGTCATGAGACCAGGCCAAGCAGACTCTGCAAAAGATTCCCACCTAGCTTGGGTGATATGCAAGAAATCTGGCGAGGTTATCGTCGGCCATTGCGACTGCAAAGCTGGGTAAGTCAATTCACAGAATTGATTCATCTTGACTGTTAGTAGCTAATGTATTCTACCTGTCGCTGCAGGTTGGGAGAGACATGCAGCCATGTTGCCGCTCTGCTCTTTAAAGTGGAAGTTGGGTTTCGTATTGGACTAACGAAAACATCATGTACAAGTGAGGCATGCTGGTTGGTATTGTGATTTTTTAGATTAATTTTTGCTTATTTAGTGGTGTCTACATTGTGTCAAGATTTAAGGGATTCAATTCTTGCTTGGTGTTAGGTGCATTTAAGCTAAATTATCTGGGAGATATTTTGCCTACATTAACTCTTTCAAGACAAAAACAAAACCATGCATTGGTGGTTGGAAGTGCTGAAAATTATGTTGTTAGCACAATTGGCCCCAAATTGGAGATGTTGCTTTTCGCTGCAAATCCTTTATCTTGGCTTCTTAAAATCTTGTATCACACCCTGAAAATTATCATGAAGAAAAATGTGTTTTAACTTGTTTTATGTTTTCTATTTTGTTAGATGGAACCAAGTCTTTGGTAATAGGGAACTTAAGCACCGGTCGTTTTAGAGGCAACGGCAACTTTAGCGACCGAAAGAGCCTGGGAAGAGAACAACATCGTTCCCGCCAATATATAAACGTTAAGCAGCTAGACGAGGTTTGCGGCGGCGACGTTGATAGCAAACTCTGTTCGCTTTTAAGATAAGCTGTGTGAGAGCATGTCATCCTTCAGTGAGATGAGAAATCTGCTTCTTTTTTTGTACGATAGTAAAATCATCAGTGACGAAGAATTTTTGACCTTGTACGAAAGTTACAGTTCCAAGAATCCAGAATTCCCTTACAGCTCATACCTTAAGTTTGATTTCGACCAGATGGATGAATCAGAGTGTTTAGCGGAGTTCAGAGTGCGAAAACAGAACATAACGTTATTGGCAAATGTCCTTCAATTACCAGACACCATTTGTTGTCCCCAAAGAACAACGTGTCACCGAACTGAAGGGCTTTGTATGCTTCTGAAGCGCTTCTCGTATCCATGTCGCTATTCAGACATGATTCATCGTTTCGCAAGACCAGTTCCTGAAATAATTATGATTACCAATACAATGATGGATCATATTTTTTTGAGCCATGGTCATCGTATTTCACAATGGAATTTTGATATATTGAGTCCGCCAAAGCTACAAGAGTATGCAGATGTTATTCATGCAAAAGGTGCACCTCTCCGCAACTGCTTAGGGTTTATTGATGGAACAGTCAGACCAATTTCTCGCCCAGGCCAACACCAAAGAATAGTGTACAATGGCCATAAACGTGTACATTCCCTCAAGTTTCAGTCCGTCGCTCTACCAAATGGACTCATTGGAAATATGTATGGGCCTGTTGGTAAGTTATGTTCACTCGGATGCCATGAATATAAGCTGCCACATAAGGTTTCTTTAAATTATTAATGTTATTTATCCGTTTCGGTATGCAGAGGGGAGAAAACATGATGAAAGCATGTTGGTAGATTCCAATCTTCTACAGGAATTGGAAAGGAATGCATTTTCCCCAACTGGCCAACCCATGAGTGTTTATGGTGATCCCGCCTATCCGCTGCGAATACACCTACAGGCCCCATTTTGCCATGGTGTCCTAACACCGATGATGGAACAATACAATTTTGACATGAGTTCTGTTAGAGTAACGGTGGAGTGGCTCTTTGGTGACATCATCAACGACTTCAAGTTTTTGGATTTTAAGAAAAAACCTGAAAATTGGAATGAGTAGTGTGGGAAAAACGTATCTTGTATGTGCACTTCTTAATAATGCTGTCACCTGCCTATATGGAAACAAAACCTCAGAGTTTTTTGGTCTAGACCCTCCTTCAGTGCAGTATTATTTTAGATAAATTCTCACAAATAAACCGAGCAGAAATGAAGGCCATTTTAATTAAACACAAATTCATTAAGTACTTGAATTCTTCTTGGTGGTCACCAATGCAGAAATGATCAAACTTGTGACAATAAAAATGAATGAACTTGGTTTTCAAATTCACAAAACGCAAGTAAATAATGACATCAATTTCAACAAATACCTGTCTTTTTTCTGAAACAAATAAACACTGACTTTACATGTTTATACTTGGGGAAAATGTCACTCTTTCTTCTCAAGAAGCTTTTCAATAACCGACAGAATGGCTTGATTTGTTTGTTGTTGCTGTAAGACAGTCACCATCACTCGCTGATTCTGCTCTTGCTCTAGTCTTCTTAGATCCAGCTCTTGTTGTCGTAATTCTCACTCAGTCTTGACTTTCTCTTGCATGAATTCAACTAGTGGTTCGGTGCGAGCACTTCTCCGTTGGCACTTCGGTTTCTCCTCGCATTCGTCGCCATTCTCTGTTGACTTGCGCTTTTTCGTTTCGCTGTATCGCTCTAAAGCTTTCTGCCTTATGTCCTCTGCCTTGCTTTTATCTTCTCTTTGCTTTCTTGACTGAACATCACCAACTTTGTTTAAGCTTTCTTCTTTCCCGACAAGTTCTTCTGGCAAAACATCTATTTCAGACATATCGTCCACGGATATTCCACTTGCAGTTTCTTCTTGATGCATCTTAGCCTTATACTTCTTCTGGAGAAGAACCCATCGGTCTCTTACTGCCCTCTTATCTTTAAGATGAAAACAGAGTGTCTTAACTTGATCTAACTTTTCTGTGATCGATTCCCACCTTTCTCCCCTGGTAACACTTCCTTTTTTGAATGAAAACAAATCGCTCGCCAGGATTTCTCGAAGCAAAATAACATCATGATCTTCAGTCCACTCCATAGCTCTAAAAGCAAAATACGACAATTCATCTATTTGATGGATGGTCGAGGAAAAATGTAAACTTATTAAGATAAACATAAAAATATTTTCCATTGAAATGTCTTCGAAAGACTCAATAGTTAGCCTTACTTTGCCTTTCCATCAGAGGCGGGCGCCGACATCTTTTGCTCAAAGCTACGAGAAATGAAAATGTCCGTGTGTTTATCTATGTTTGAGTATACAATTTGAACAACATGAAAGAAAATAATTCTAAAAAGGTAACAAGAGCAAAATAAAATGTTACAAAGTGTTTGAGACAAGCTAGTGAGGGAAAAATACTCACATACTGGATACAACGTTAAAATGAAGGTTCTCACGTTCACGCAAAACGAAGGCGACTTGACAGACAACTCCAGAACGCTTACCGGAACAAAAAGTCACTTAAGGTTGCCATTGCTGTCGAAAAATAGCCTGGTGCTTAAGTTCTCTAATGCCTCATTGACAGCCCCAGTGATGGAGATTGACTTCAAACCATCTGGAAAAAGAAAGAAAACAAGACCAAGACCATATGCTCATGCAAAGTCTGGCTTTGTCATATGACAATGCATGTAAACTTTGTACAGAAACTAAAAGGCAAGCAGGATGCCCAAAATGGTTTGAGGTAAAATACCCAAGGCTCACATCCTCGAGTGCGGAGCTGGTTGTGCGCGACCTTTTAAATCCAAGGCCTCCAACTTGATATGTAAACAAATTTCTGGAATGGGGAAGGCAAAATGAAGAAGTTGCTTTACAAGTTTATAAGGGACTGGTGCAAAAAAAGCACTGTGTATCGTACAGAAATGGCATCTATGTAAGTCCAGAAGATTGTTTTTTAGCAGCTACCCCAGATAGTATTGTATATGACTGTAAAGCTTCACAACCATGGGGCTTAGTAGAGGTGACATGCCCCTATTCTGCCAGAGACAAGACACCATTGGAAGCTGCCAGGACATTAAAAACTTTATGCTAAAAGAAGTGGATGGCAAATTGTCACTGGATAAGGCACATGATTACCATTACCAGATACAGGGGCAAATGGCATTAACTGGAACCAAATGGTGCAACTTTGTGGTTTATACTAAATGTGGCATTGTGGTAGAGAGAGTGGAGTGGGATGGGGAATTCTGGAACTCTCTTGTCAGGCAGCTCTCTGCTTTTTACTACAAATATTTCCTACCAGAGTATGTCACCGTTCAGGAAAACAAATAGATGTACTATATGTAGCTTTACAATATTGCAGCATTTGTACAATCATAGTGTACCAGTGTTGTTAGGACATCAAATTTGTTTTGTGCTTTCCTTAAAATGATCACAATATGTTTTGAATTACGAATAAATGTGAATCACTTGTAGAAATGAGGGGCAACAAACAAAATGCAAAGGCCACCCACACAAATGGAAAAAGATATTTGTTGTCCATGGGTTACTCTTAGTTTTGAAAAATGCAGGTTCTCTGGTAAAGTAGGCAAGCAATGGATTTTGTATTTGCCCATAGTACTTGAATTTTAGGAAATGTCAGGGAAGACAAGTGTACCTGATATACTGAAACCAGAACCTGTGTCACAATGAGTGTTTTACTGAGACTCCTACACTCCTAATTGTGGAAGAGTAAACAGTACATGCAACAGAGTGGTTCTTATTAACCTGTTAGACAGGTAAGCTGCCCTAGTCAAGCCAGCATAGAAGAGAACCAAGAAAAGACAGTGTATTGGATCTAAAGATGGTTAAGTTCGTTTCTCAAGTTAATAAAAACCACTCTTAAATTAGGCTAAGGTTGTTACAGCATGATATTTTAATTTTTTCTTTACAGCCTGTTTTTTGGCTATACAGCATAATTTATTTTCTTTAAATAATGAACTACATGTGTAGAAGAAAGACAAATTATGGCATGTCAACCAAACAGTGGTGGTTGCAAATTCACAAGTGAAGCTATGATCACTGTAATATCATTGGCATTCTTAACTAGGTCTAGAGGCCAAGTGGTGTTAAGGATTTGGAACTTCTTCATTCTGCCAATAGCTATCTTAACCTGTAGAAGCAGGAAAATATATTTGTTAAGGCATCAGAACAGGATGTTCTGCCAACAATTGAAAAAATAATTAACACAATATCAATTAAAAGATGCTAAAAATATGGTGCATTTCGCTAAGCAATTGCCCTGGCAGCAAGTATTAATCAACAAACTGTTTGATCAGTTGATTTATACTTGTGATGTATTTTAGCACGTAATTAAAATTGCAACATACACGTATCCCGATATTAGTAATTTTCCTTGAAGTGATCACTTCTGTCCTTTGCAGCTGGTTCTTTCCTTTAGTGAGGTAAGGGATGATGAGACTTGCCCCTCTACGGAGAATCTCCTCCTTAATAAGAAAACCCCTGTCAGCCACAACCTGAAACAAATGTTCCAGAGAGTTGAATATCTAATGCATTATACCCCGCATGTTTGACAGTGACAACCAGTCATGAAACACATTTTGTTATAGTAACTTTAGCACATTTCTAAGGGTTTAAACATGGTCTGTATACTCATTTCCCCAGCCATACACCATGTTCTTGGAAAAAATAAATAGCAAGGCTAAAAGAAATCAAATGAAATTGTTTATCTACCACACTCCTTCCTTTGGAATTTATTTTATTTCTGAGCCTTGCTGTTACAGAAGAGCATGCTATCAAACTTAAGGCAAACCAAGTGGCACTGATTGCTGTCAAGAAAATAGGATGCCTAATATTTTATAGCTGTTGTACAAAAACCTCTTACCTAGTCACCATGTTCCAGCAGATTAAGAAAGCCGCTGTTGATAGTCAGTTCTTTATCAGACACCCTTCCTCCCCAGCAGTGTGATAGGAAGGAGACAGCACCTGTTGGTGTTATCCCCACCAGAAACTTGATGGTGTTGTGGTGCTTGTAGGAGGAATATGTTATGTTGCATGCCAGAAGGTTGGAAGGGCGCTGAATAAACACTTCAGAGCAGTAAATGATCACACGGGTATTGCGGTAGCTTTTGCCATGCTTGAATGCTTTTGGGACATTTCTTATTAAGGCTCCCTTTTCTGGCCAAACAACAAGAAATCGTAGGACATTAGCGAGAACTGGGACTCCCTGGGTAAAGATTTTTGAGGTTTGCTCTATCTGTATGCCAAATCTGAAAATGAATGAAGGAAGGAATAGTGCAAAGCAAATGGAATATGTGCTAAAGGTGAAAATGAATGAATGATAAAAATAGTAAATGGTGCAAATGCAAATTTCGAACATGCTAGGGTCAAGAGGGGGAAGGGGATTTAATGATTATAAAAAAATTTCATAGTACCAAGTAATTACCTAAATGCCAAGTCTGTATATTGTAGGCCAACACGAAGTTTCATGAAAATGAGCAGAATCTTGTCAGCTAGAGCCAGCTTCTTACAGAAGGTGGGGAATCTGTGTGCAGCCACCAAGGAGACAATCCACAGGAACAGAGCTCTGCTTCGCACTCCTTGAAAAAAAACTTTTAGGCCTGAGTTGGGTGAAAGTCATGCCGAATAAAATAAATCCAGCAAACTCACAATTATATAATAATAAGAATAACCTACCAGTAAAATATTTAGGTTGTGATTCAGTAAAGTTGACAACAGGCATCTTTGTTTTGTCTAGTTTTTGCTGTAGTCCATCTCTCTCTTCAGCAATCTTGACACACTCAAGATTAAAATGAAAAACAGCCTTTTCTTTTTCCTCCAGAGTCTTTTTCAATAAGGCGTTTTCTTTTTCTAATTCTTAGCATCGTACACAGCTGGGAAGATCCGATTGTTGTGTATTGCTGGGCTCCATCTTTACGTCTTCATTTTGCTGAATTTGCTGTGGTGATGTTTGTTCTTCAGGGGTTGCCAATGGGACGGCACAATTCGTCGAAGTTTCAACGCTCAATACAGTCGTTGAATTTCCTTCAAATCTCTTTGAAGTCCTCAGGTAACGGTTAAGAGCTTTTTGCTTTTTGCCTAAATCCATCGAGGCTGGATATCCCAACTTATAGTGAGGTTTGTAGTCTGGATGTAACGGGTCAGGGTGTGGGCTTCCTAACACAAAATGCGGACACAACTACATAAACAGGCCGCATTATCTGTGTATATCTTGGAAAAGACGTGATCAAAACATGAAAAGTCTATTAGCTTACAGGAAAAGTCTTAGCGGTCAAAAAATGAGCACTACAAACTCGATCATCCAATCTTGGAGTCCATCTCTTTTTGTTGTTGTCGAAGTCACTTCAACAGATCGCATCCAGCCACGGTTTTCATCTTTCTGGCTCCCTTTCAGATGGAATCTTAAAGAACCCTTTCTCTCCAGGATTATTTCTAGCCCTGCAATCAATTACGCAGCAAGATCGAATCATTACACAGCAAGATCGATCTTTTTTCAAAGAAAACAGGGATTTTACACGTACAATTATTGTTGCTACGCTACCATAAACACAGTAGAACCCTACGCGAGTCGCTTGCTTCTGCCCCAACACTGCTTTGCAGAAAGACGCAAACAACTACGTCATGAAAGAATGGCCTATTGCCAGTGTCGTAATGGCATGAAATCAGATATTTAGTTCTTTTTTTAAGGCCATTAATGGCATATATAACATTGAGCCTAAAGTAATAGATCTACTTGTAATAGTTGTTCCTTAGATTATCAGCCTTTGAAATGTAGAACTCCCCTTTTTAAACATAGCTATTTCAACAGAACTGTTAAGTTATGGAATTCTTTGCCTTTGTCATTAAGAACTTTACTTAGTGTTATTTCTTTCAAAGGATCATTAATTAAATGTTACAAAAAAGCTCTTATCGAAACGTTCGATCAGGACAATGTTGTTACTTGGAAGTCCTTGTGTCCTTAATGCTTTGCCACCAGGAATTTAATTGGTTTCTGCCAGTGTTGCTTCTAATTACTTACAAACTATTATACTTATGCATATTTTATATATTTTAGGAATTTGCATATTTTATATACATAGTTTATAACATATTAAATTAGTCTTGTATTACCAATTTTTTTTTCCCTTGGACTTTCACCTAGTTCAAGCTTGCTCTGTTGCAATTGTTCCTCAGAGCTGTTTGCTTTTCGCTTTTTGTTTTACTATCGAGCCTATTTATCCTTCTTATTTTTTTTTCTTTTAACCCAGTGGAAGTTAAATAAATAAATAAACTGATGATGTGGTATCAGCTAGAAAGGCTTTTCATAACATAGAGAAAAGGGTTGGGGGTCTAACTGGCGCCTCTGCCGTTTCTCAGCTTCCACAGAACATGAAACAGGTCTATAATGTGAAGAACATGAAAGCTAAATTGATGGGTAACATCAGAGAAGAACCTCTGCTCTGGTCCCTCAATTCCATGGAAATGGAAGATGACGGCAAACGCTTCTACCAGCAGTTTATCAAAACAGCTAGTACTGCCACACATCTGCTCTTCAACCGCACGCAACTGAATGACAAAAAATTTCTGCAAAGATTTCAGGAAGAGTTTGGTTTTTTCTGTCAACGTAACCTTTAATCTGGGACCGTTTTGGGTGGTACTGACAACATACCAGAACCTGATCCTTTCCTCACTTTCCCAGTCATTAAAAGGTTGTAGATCGGTGGGCGAAATAAACCTGGAGAAGGTGTTGGACTTCACTTTTCAGCAAGCATACCAATTTACATGTGCCGATCATCTTTTCAACAACTACGAGAGAAAGCAAGGCAGATAGGTTTTCCAAGGCTCACGTTGAAGGTTCCCTTTAAGAACTCCAAAATGCCTCCCTGACCTCAACACATGAATCCGGAGCCACAAACTTTGGAAATCTACTACAAAGGAGGTGACAATCTGCAGATACTGGGTTTAAGGAGCCATGAACCAGTTCTGCTCATATGTCTCGCATTACATCATCCCAGTAGTTTGTTACAGGGTGATCTCAGGAAATGCAGAGCTTGCAGGCTTTCTGCAGTTCAGTAAAGTCCCCTACACACAGAACATGTCAGAGTCTGGTAACGTCATGTAGAAGAGCTGCACAGGGTTCAAAGGGAAAGATGTCGACTTCTTTATCCTGGATTTGAAAGAAATGGTGATGAGAGAAGATGATGACGTGGCAAGAGCCCTTGCTGGTCTGGAATTGCCTTCTGAAGTGTTAGAAGAGTTTCCTCCCTTCATTTCCAAGAGTGCAGACCACCAAATCAACCCTGATCTGTCTCAACAGGAAAGGAAAACGAAAAAGGGAAAGACGCTAACCACAGCCTTTCCCAATGTGTAAAGTACAGTATATGAATTCCAACCACTTGGAATGTACAATGCTTGAGCATCAATGAAGGGAAACAACGTAGAAGGCAAAGACATGCTCAAGCTTGATCGTCTGGCAGGACTTGGGTTTTCTGAGTTTGCGATAAATGGTATCAAAACAAAAGCACACAAATTGGTTCCTGGTGGTCCTGTCACCAGAGCCTTTTCTGGAGACGAAAGTTACTTTGTGAAGAGTTTTTCCTTCAATGAGCCCCATCTTGTGCAGCCCCACAAACATTTAGGATAGCAATGTGATGATTGTTGTCTGCAATACAAAGCAAATAACGTGTATCCACACACTGTGGCTGCAGTGCAGGACAACAACAAAGTGAAAGAGCACATGAATAGCCTTCTTAAGGCAAGTCCCAAAGGACGATTGGAGGTGTTGTGTATGGGCAAACCACAGACTGGAAGGAAGAAAAGCCACAAGCAAAAGAGAAAATGGAGACGATCACCCACCCAGTCTTCAGAAGAGCCAACTCGCGCTTCAGTCTATCCATGGCATGATTCCTATCACCCTTTTCTCATCACAAGTAAACAAAAGCACTGCGTGCAAAAGTTCGCAGGCTGCCGCAAAGAATTCAACCAAAGACCACCACAAATGGACATCATAGTCATACATTGAGAAAAAGATTGGCAAGCAGGAACCAACAAAGTTACTCCAGTTTACAATCATGGGGCTATCATCTAGATTTATTATGTATTAGAGCATGCCATGGAGTTTTTGAACAACCCCGAAACCCCAAACTTGGTGATGAACTTTGCTCTGAACAAGGATGATGAAGCCCTTATTTTGGATAAATTAGAGCGTGACATGCTTCCTGTCAGAGAAAACGTGATTTAAATTGATTTAACTTGTGTTGTTGCAATTGAATAGGCCCTATTTTCGGTGGACCTGAAGTTGATATGATCTGTTTTCACCTCAGCCAGTTCTTTTTCCTTCAGGTAGTTGTTCTATTTTCAGCCAGTCATGTTAGTTCTCAGCACCTAACCTTGGTGTCATTCCATATCAGAAGGCATGCTGTCAAAGGGCTTCTTTTATTCAGTTTTGTTCCATGCCCCTAAGTACGTGTCAGCTAGTTAGTTGTCCATAGGGGCTATAGAGACCGAGTTAATTAGCTTCATTTAAAGACACTTTCGCAACAGTTCCACTTTGCAAAAAAAATTCTTACAACATGTTGGTTCCTGCTCTTTAGATCTAAAATAACATGTTAAATATATTTATTTGGTTTGCTGAATACACCACTTCATAGGCTTTAGGGTTCAAATAAAATATCTTCTTTCATTTGGAGTTCAAATTTTATTCTCCTTTGTTTTGGGGTATGGTAATGTATGATAATGAGTTTCAAACAAAGGAAAAGAAAATATGAACCAAGGCTAAAACTTAAGCACAACACAAACAACAAATTTGAATTTCTTCATGGTGGGGTTTGATTTTTTTCACTTTTTACAATGATTGAAAAGTACTCCTTTTACACTCGGAATAATGTACTGCATTTCTTCACCCAACATCCAATACGGAGCTGCCTACTTGATGTCCGACAGCATAACATCGGCAAATCGATCGGTCGCCCGACTGAGAAGCAGAGTTTGCTTGTTGACCTTAGTGACAATGAGATTGAAATTGAGTAAGTACCACTAAGAGACTTACCCGAACACCAAGTTTCCTTAGTAATTTCCAAAAAAATTTCAATGAATGGTTACAATTCTGCTACTTGCTAAAAATGGTGCAAATTTGAGGGCCCACCACCCTTGAGGACCAAAACTTTAATAAGTGCCCAGGGGGCTTACCATATATGAATATATACGGTACTTATATTGCCAGAAAGCAATGTTTGAGAACACGCTTTCCTTCTGGGGTGGAGTTCCTGTAAATAGATCAACATGTCTCTGTATAGAAAAGATTTGCAGTTCACATAGCACATTACTTATGATACTTTCACTTTAAAAGTATGGTTTGAAAATAACTTACATCGTTCAATAATCAAACTTCTCTATTGTGCTATCGGTTTCTGTAAAGAGACTAATGAACAACGTGCAACAAGGATTCAAATGATTAAATAGTAAATGAATTAAAACTCACCGTCATCCATTTTGCACGCCCAAACCCAATGCAGATCTGTGCATGCATGTGGATTTACTGCTGGACACAAATACGGGAGGCCAAACCATTCAAAAGTGGACCGTAATTTCCTGCCATTTATCTGCATGGCCGATTACCCGCACCGGCCGATTATTGCATACAGTGAAAAAAAAAGTCAACAGATTACCCGCTCTGGTGGATAACCTGCACCTTAAAAGGAAAGGAAATTTGGACAAAAAGGCTCTAGAATTTACAACATTTCACACTTGACAGAATGCAAATTCGTGGCACATTTTGTGCGAACGATCATTCGAGCGATCATTCAATCGGCGCCATGTTGATTTGTTGATTTCTCCAAAATAAATCAATATCTCCGGTTTTCCTGGGCCTAACAAGTCCCTTAAGCTCAAGCTCGTGTTAACTGGAATTCATTACAGATGCTCCAGATATCCTTGGATTATTTTTGTCACCATCAAGGTTTTGTTTACACACGTGCCGATAAAAATTTGTTCATCGTGCAACTAATTATGCACGAAATGAACTCGAGTCAGCATGTTTTCGTGTCACTTTGTGGCAGTCTTAATACAATAAAATTCATTTGAGAAGTGGAAATGCAGGTACATGAGAACTTTTTTCAACTCAACAGCTCGTAGATTTCAAAATTGTTACATAACCTGCACCTCCCTATTACCCGCAGTGGCGCGTGAAGGCAAAAATCGACATATTACCTGTGGGTAAACGGCCTGAAATTACAGTATATGAAATCACGATTGATGATTGAGATTTTCGATTGCTGATAGAGAACAACGATCGCATATATGGTTCAAAATCATGATTGGTGATCAAGAATGAAGATTGCTATGGTTGAGATTAATGATTGGTGATTGACAATGATGATCGCTATGGTCCAAAACAAGATTGATGATTGAAAAAACAGATTGAGGATTGAGAATACTTCTCGCTATGGTCCAGAATGTGGCGATCGAGAATATCAACCAATGGGGTTGAGAATATCAATTGGTCATATTGGTGAGGGATAAAAAACTAAACCTTACATGATGTACTATATGAATTTTCGAGCCACAAGGAACTTGAAAGATGGCATCAAACTCGTCTTGTGATGATGGAAAGGGAAAGGAAATACTAGAACTACAACAAAAAGCATCAGAACTTTCCACACTCCTTGGCAGCGACACGGAAAAGCAATCAAAAGCATCTACATCAAATCAAAGCTCTTCTGTCAGTTTTTCTTACATGCCAAGTTTCAGAAAGCAGCTTCATCCAAGTTCCAACACTTTCCATGGTAAAGGAAAAGGAAAGTCTGTTGTCAAAGGATCATTTATGAGAGATGTGATATTACTACCTGGTCCTAATTTAAATAGGGTTCCCAGGCAAACGAAGTGTGGGTGGGTGATGGAAAACAGTTTCATGATTTCCGGTTTCCAATTGCAGAAAGAGCAGTCCGTGTATAGAGTTGAAGCATCTCTAGAAGGAGCATTTGATGAAAAAATGGACTTCGAGATCCTTATGCTGATTCATTCAACTCTTGTAAAACCTTCTCTTGCACCAGAGCAAGATCTGAATGGAGTGATGCTTAACAGGGTGTTTACAGAAAAACCAATTTACCTAAGACCTTTCAAAGAAATCTGCGACAGTAGCATTTGTAGCGTTGAGAGATTTAATCAGAGATATTGGGTAAGATACTATAAATTCTAATTTATTTCTCTCTCTTCTTTCTTGTATGCCTTAAAATATTGGGGTTTTGCCCAGCACACCCTAAGTGAGACTGTTAACCATGCACCAGCAAAAATTTGAAGACATAAAGAAATTTAATGAACTTAAACTCGTAATAAACATGTAGTTGGCAGTGGTCTCTAGAATGAAGGTTACAGAGGGAAACATGGATAACACAGGATGAAATATGAAACAAGTGAAGATAGGAGACATTACCTGACGATTTGGGAATACTGCATAAAGAAATAACGTTGCTCGACTTTGAACTAGTGAAGTCCTTGCTTTTTTTTATAACGTGCACGAATGTGGACCTATTTATACTATTTATGCGCTCGGACTGGGGCAAGGTGGGAGATTTTTTTCTACAGAGACCAAGCAGATCCGAAATTTCCACCCCAAGTCCCCCCCATGGATTGGGAAAATTAACAGTATATTTTTTATGAAAGAATAATGGCCCAGGGGAAAGGCATGAAAACATTGAGTTCTAACTTCATCTAGTGTAGAACCTGCCATATCCTCTAAATCTTTATGATCTAGGTTATGGGTGGCCGCCATTTTGATTGCTGAGAGTTAACCAGGCTTTACTGCTTCATGTAAGTTATAGTTTCTTTATCCCTCACGAATATGACCAATCAATATTCTTAACCCATTGGTCGATATTCTCGATCGCCACATTCTGGACCATAGCGATTGGTATTCTCTATCCCCAATCTGTTTTTCCAATCATCAATCGTGTTTCAGACGATAGCGATTGTCAGTCTTAATCACCAATCATTAATCCCAACCACAGCGATCTTCCTTCTCGATCACCAATCATGATTCTCAACCACAGCGATCGTTGTTCTCGATCATGAATCGATAATCTCAATCATCAATCGTGATTTCATACCACTTTTGAGTGGTTTGGCTTCCCATACAAAAACTGTGGAAAATCAACACTGGGCCTCCGGAACATGGGTTGTCACGGGCTGTCACGGACTATGGGCTGCAGGCCTGCTTTCAGCAAAACCCCTAGCGGTTTAGCAAAATAAAGGTAGTTTTTTTTCTTTGAAAACCTTGTACCCATCATAAAGCACAAATGATGATGTTCTGACCTAGATGTGACAATATTTTCAATAATGCTTGAATTTTCTCTTATTTATGTTTGTTGGCCATATTTCCATACATATTATACTCCAGGCATGCAAGGTCTCTATATTTTGTTGGGCCATTTTTCAATTGAAAATAAAGTGACCTTAACCTGGCCTTAACTATTATTCTCAGTATAAAACCATGTTGCCCAATATTCTGTTAAAGAAATATGCAGTCTCTTGCTCCCTCCATAACTGCTATCGTGAATTTTCGCTTAAGAACAGGTCTTCAACTAACTGAATGGAAGAGAGCGAATTTCTCACCCATTCACAAAGAGGGCAAAAAAGATCTGGTTGAAAATTATAGCCTCGTATCTCCGCTTCCCATTATTTCTAAAGTTCGAGAGAGGTGTTTGGTCACCTGTCTGGTCCCACATGTTCAGGAGGTCCTGTACTCCTATCAGCACGGGTTTCAAAAAGGGAAGGCATGTGTTTCACAACTTTTGGAAGTATTTCATGAGATTGGTTGTGCCTTTGATTGTGGAATTGAGTCTGGACTTCGCTAAGGTGTTTAACTCTGTATGTCCTGCAAAGCTGGTGTAAAAACTGAAACCCTTTTGTGTTAGGGATCCATTACCCAAGTGGTTCCATTCTTACCTCACTGGAAAGAAACAGAGAGTAGTAGTTAACGGAACTTACTCGGCGTGGACTTTGCTAAGGCATTTGACTCTGTATGTCCTGCAAAGCTGGTGTCAAAACTGAAAACCTTTGGTGTTGGGGATCTGTTACTCAAGTGGTTCCAGTCTTACCTCACAGGAAAGAAACAGAGAGTAGTAGTTACTGGAACTTACTCAGCTTGGACAGATGTAGGATCTGGTGTTCCTCAAGGGTCATTACTTGGCTTAATATTGTTTTTATTATTTTGGTAATGGGTAGTTGAAAATGCATCGCTTGCTATGTTTGCAGATTATTCCAAGTGTTATAAGGTTATTAATCAGGAGTCTGATTTCGTGAATTTGCAATGTGATTTAGATGGGCTTTGTACTTGGTAAGTTAGTAATGAGTTACTCTTTCAACCTACTAAATGTGTTAATCTGCGTATTTCTAGAAAACGCACCAGTCCGCCATGCACTTATTTGCTAAATGGCATAAGTTTAAAGGTAGTTAAAGCAGAAAAAGATCTAGGTATTTTAGTTTTTAGCAACATGACTTGGAAGGACCACATTGTTATGGTGGTAGCTAAAGCAAATAAGATGCTTGTTTTTCTGAGGAGAAACTGCGCAGGCTTAGTTCATAAGGAGGCACTTTTGCGGCTTTATTATTCTATAGTGCGCTTACATGAATGTTTTTGCTCACAGGTGTGGGCTCCCCGGTCAGCCATAAGTAATCTTTTTCCTGTCGAGGGTATTCAAAAAAAGGGCCTCACGTTTCATCATTGGGAAAGGCAGAAATCTATTACAAGAATGCCTTATCAAGCTCAGGCTAATGCCGCTTAATTATTGACTGGAATATTTGGATCTGGTTTTCTTTTATAAAATTAATGCCTAAATAATCTGGTTGATTTTACCTTTGAATTTGATCACTATTTCTAGTTTGTTCAGGGACACACGTCATGCAAATACTGCTCATTGCCTTAAGACAAATTATGCTCATACTTCCCTTTGCAGAGATTATTTTAATAGACTTACGATAATAATTATGGAATAGTATTTGCAAAGATATCAAAATAGTTAATACACTTCTTTCTTTCAAATGCCAACTCAAATCTTTTTACTTTAATCGATTATACAATGTTTTTCAATGGCAACAACATACATTCCTTTGAGATTATTTGTTCCAAATGTCGCTGTTTGAATATTCTAAAAGCTTGCTCTTGTTAGTATTAATGTAGTGCGCTATTTGTTACCTTTTTCCTTCTTTCTTTCTACCTATTAGAACGATATTTATAGTACATTATTAATATATTTAATTGTAGTTTGGGGTAAGGGGTTGGTTTTCTACATTTTATGGGGTTGGTTTAGGTGGGTGAACCCAGTAGGGGACTACACATCCTCCTGTTCTCTTGCCTGTACACCGTACGAATCTATAAATAAATAAATAGATCGTTAAAAGATGATCTATGTCTGACCTTTGATTACACTGAATAGCTCTCGCAAATACCCATCACTTAGCATACATAGGCTTACGTGCCACAGTCAGCACTGTCCAGGTGACTTTTGATCCCCCAGAGATCTTAGATACTTTAGAACTCACTAAATAGAACCATCCAACAAAGAGGGAATCCACAGCAAGAAGAGCTGAATGACAAAAACTATTGTTCCTGTTCAAATGAAATATTCCACACAAGACATGGGATGATGCAAATAGGGCCCACCATTTGGGATGTGAGAGTATTAAGACTGGACCAAGTTTTCATTTCTCCTATTCAAGTGTAAATGTTTGTGTCCTTATCTATGGTGTGTATTTAGGTACAAAAGTAAATATCGACATTCGTTGTTCAAAGCTTCATTATTGGTTCAATGTAGGACCCACATTGACATTCAACATTCATACAGAAACGTTTAACATTCAAGTGAACATTCAATATTCAAGACAACTCGTCATTCACGTTCACACCTTCTGGTTAGCTCAATGGATAAAGCACTGGACTGCTGTGCGGGAGGTCGAAGGTTCAACCCCCAGCCGGACCAACACTCAAGGTCTTAAAATAATCTAGAAGAATATGCTACTTTTCTATAACATCAAGAAATGGTTAGATATTCTACTCTTCTCAGATAGGGAGGAATAAATGGAGGTCCTGTCTCCTACGGGGTTTACGGGTAGGAGACGTTCATTTCCCACGCACGAGATTACTGTGTGATGGATGTCCTCCCCTGGGGTGGGATGAGTGGGATTTACTGGGTGAACTACTCGCATGGTTCGCATATGTTCCCAGACCTGAGGTGAATAATTCTTTTGCAATAATAGGGAGCTTAAGCAACCACGACGATGAACAGAGGACAACGATGAACAGAGGACGACGATGAACAGAGGACGACGACTGCAAGTAGCGTGAACGTCACTGTGCAAGTGCGAACCAAGAATTCTGTTGTCATCTTGTTGTCAACGACTTAAGAAGGACCTTTTTCAGGTCATCGTGAACTTCCGAACTTCAAAGCAGTTTTTCTCATCAAAAGGTCTGACTATGGCCGCTTGGAGTTTGTATTTGCTTCTTCGGTTGATTTAAACCTCCCTGTTCAGTTTTCTAAACAGATCAAATTCTAAAACCCACTAACTCATTTTCCTTCAGCCACACAACAGATGTTAAGACAAGTCAAGCGGTGAAGGCGACCAAGTAAGGTTTTAAGTTATTTGAGTATATTTTATGAAAGAGAGCTGTTTATCATTAATGAAAAGTTTTAAAATGGCAGTGCAATTCACCTCTGTGTTTGGTGAAAAGATGTGTGTATGGAACTGCTGGATTATTGCTACCAAAAAGTTTTGCATGTTGTTGTGCTTCACTCGAGTTAACGAGATGCTTTTAACAGTAAAGAATTCTTGAGATTGGTGTGTTAACCCTGTCAGGTTTTGCAAATCTAGTTTTGAAATGTTTGGTATAGATTTACAGCCATAAAAATTATTCCAACAAAATCACACCGGAAAAAATAGCATTCTTGTGTGAGGCGTGACAACTGCTATCTATGCCCATCGCTGGCTAGCATTGATTAAATTGATAGACTTACGTCGTTTGCTTGCCTGATTTTCAACATGCTAAAGCCTGATTTTCCCTGATTTTCAACATGCTAAAGCATGTTGGAAATCAGGGAAAACTTGTGCAAAATATAAGGGCTGATAGTTTCTAAAGAAACTGCTTGGGGCTGCGTCAGTGGGGGTAACGAAATAATTTGAATATATCAACAAAGTTGAAATGGTAAATTGCCACCGTTACGATTTTTTGGTCAGAAGTTCTTTTCAGACTAATGACCAACTAGGCACTTTTAAATGCACTTGTGCAAGATGCAAAACGTGTACTTTCATTCACAACACTGAGAAAATATCGGGATCCAAACGATCCATTAAGATCATCGATCACTTCACGTGCACCTCCGCCAATGTAATCTACTGCATAACTTGCACTTATTGCAAAAAGATTTACATCGGCGAAATGGGCAGAAGACTAGGTGACCGATTCCGAGAACACCTTTGCGACGTGGAGAGGAATGACAAGGACACATCGAAACCAGTCGCTAGACATTTTAATTTACCTAACCATTCTAAGCAACAAATGGCAATCTGCGGTCTTTCCTTACACTTAGGTAGCACGGAAAGCCGGAAAACTCTTGAACAAAAGCTCATCTTTCAAATCAGCAGTCTAAATCCCACAGGTATCAACATACACTTTTCATTCCATTAACTTATTCGTGTTTTTCTCGTTGCCATGTTCCCACCAATCATGTAGCTCCTTTTTTCTGCCTTTAAAAGCACACACAACCCACAATTCCCCAATTCCCTCCGACGAAGGGCTAACGCGCGAAACGTCAGTTTTTATAATTGTAACAGTGGCCCAATTTACCATTTTAACTTTGTTGATATATTCAAATTATCTAGTGCAAAATAGGTTTGTTTATATCAGCAACACTTAGAACTAAATTAAAATCTCAAATAACTTCCGTAAAATTTAATATTTTTAACTTTTGCCATGCATAAATTATTGTAAATAAAGCTAAAGCTTAATAATCCTTTGGACTGTTGATGTTCAAGAATTTAATAACCTACTCTTGAACTTTGGATATATAGGTGGACATTTGATCCATGACTGAGAAGAAGGTTTCGGATGTTTCTGAAGGATGTCATTTCTTAAACTGACGAAGCGTGAATAAACAAGATTTCAGACTTCGTTGTCCTTGAGCAACTTCACTGCTTAAGTTTCATTTTCCTGCTAAAAACGATGTCCTTGTTCCAGACCCTCCGCGATTACTTGACGTCATCGTCATTGCTTAAGCTCCATAATATCAGAGCTCAACAACAGAGAAATTTCTAAAATCACATTTTAGTAACATTTATTAACATTTTATTTTTTAACATTTTATATTAACCACGTAGAGCAGTTTATATAGCATCAGATGAGGAATCACTCAAACAATCAGATTGCTAGAAACACTTTGCTCAGCTCTGAAATTATACTAAAAGAGCTTACAAACGCCCCAAATGACCAAAATGGCAATCAAGTTCTACAAGAGGCAGCGGTGGTGAATGGATGACGTTATTGACAAATCCTAATTCCTCCATTGAATCACCTCTCCAACAGCCTCCATGTACCAGTTCACTTTATCAAGAATACCAGTGTTTGTTTGGTTTCCATCCAAGCTATAATCCTTACAGTTGTAATAGACAAAACAAGCAAAAGGGATTTATTAACCCAAAAGGTGCGCAAACATGGACACGACAGTTCATTTGCTTGGTGAAACATGACCAAACTAGTCCATCACAATTGTGGGAATACTCTCGCCTGCAAGCAGGTGGCCTTGGAAAGAAAAAGATCTCATTAGATTTTGGGGCCACAGCTCTCTTCTTGCGACTGACAAATCTAAAACTAGGATGCTATCTGAAGGGATAATTCTTTAGCCTGTTTCAGCCTCTAGGTCTGTGGGGTAAAAAAAAGCGAGGGAGCACAAGTGAAGGATGGAGAGCATGGAACAAGTTTATTCTTGCATTCATTTAAACTGTGTAATTTTTGCTACCACGAGAGCATGATCAAACCAAAGGGAAGGCTTTATCAATAACACAAAACTCATAGCTGCCAACAAACCATTGAAGGAAACGGATAGCTTTGATTCTTGGATCAATTTACAGGTGTTTCAGACAGAAAACAATTTGTTTCACAAATGGACATCACATGGGCTGAGCAGAGGGTGGCCGAACCACCAATGATTGCCAATGCTGATTTCAAGGATTACCTTTTGCATGTGGTTGGTAACTTGTGAATGCCTTCCAATTGGGAAGAAGCTCTCCAATTGTGTTTTTAATAATCTAATACGCATTTCTCAGTAGGCTTTTATCCTTTGTGTCAGCATTAGGTTGTCGGAATGATTTAGATATATCAACAAAGTTGAAATGGTAAATTGGCCACCATAACGATTACAGGTTACTGGGCCTTCCCAGTTAGTAAAGGGGACAAACAGATAGTGGACTGGGACGGTAAAAAGGGAGGCAATTAAACACAAACCATGTAACATTTATTAACAACTTTAACAGATAGCCAACTGGAATACTATTGTTTCAAAGAAGAAAAATGGAAATTTGCTTTATCAATTGAACAGAAACATTCGTGTTGTTTTGTGTCAGTAACCTCATATTTGCTAATTTAAACTATGATGTAATTGGCACGACAGATGCCCTTGTACACTTGTTAGATGATTGATATCATGTAAAGTCAAAAAGGAAAGCGCAAAAGACAAGTTAATATCAGTTTGCTACCTAAAGTCACATGCCAGGCTCACAAGTTCTTCAAATTCTTCAAAGGATTCCATGGCCTATGCAAGAAACAAGTCAAGCACACAAGTCGAGGTATAAGGGAAACGACACAAACCACTCTCCTGATTAAAACACTTTATTTCGATTTTTCTCTCCAAACCTAAAGGTGGTACCTCGTCAGCTCCAGTGCAGAATTCCAGGATCTTCGACAGGGGAATCGTCTCCTGATCAATCATTTCCTCCCACCATAAGAAGAGGGTTAATTCTTCTCCTTCACGATCGTTGGTTCCAACAGGGGACAAGGAATAGTTGAACAGGCGTCTGAAGTCAGTTGGCATAATAGGCGCCTCTTCCCCAAAACAGAACACCTTTTCAGAGAGAAGGCTATAAGATTTTATGTATATAAGAACGATCCTTCACAGTAAAGCACTATTTGAGCAATAGTGGAAATCAGACCTGAAAAAAAATTTCAGGCCTGTACGGGATTCGAACCACTGACCTCTGCGATACTAGTGCAGCGCTCTACCAATTGAGCTAACAAGCCAACTGGGAGCAGGCCATCAAATTAATTCGATATAAACCCGTAGATGATAAATCGAACAACAACAAACATATGAAACATATGAGTGAACTGCGGTTATGAGACGTATATAAGAACGATCCTTCGCTGTAGGATCGTTCTTATATACGTTATATATGTTATATACGTTCTTACTGCGAAGGATCGTTCTTATATACGTCTCATAACCGCAGTTCACTCATATGTTTCATATGTTTGTTGTTGTTCGATTTATCATCTACGGGTTTATATCGAATTAATTTGATGGCCTGCTCCCAGTTGGCTTGTTAGCTCAATTGGTAGAGCGCTGCACTAGTATCACAGAGGTCAGTGGTTCGAATCCCGTACAGGCCTGAAATTTTTTTCAGGTCTGATTTCCACTATTGCTCAAATAGTGCTTTACTGCGAAGGATCGTTCTTATATACGTCTCATAACTGCAGTTCACTCGTATGTTTCATATGTTTGTTGTTGTTATAAGATTTTATCTTTTCAAAAAAGTCCATGTCCATAGATTTAATTCCATCAACAAACCGATCAAGGGATGCTTTGCTATGGTCTATTGCCAGATGCTCACAAAGCACTTGCACCAACAATGCCTTCTCCTGTACATTCCACTTAACTTTAGTGATAACAAGCTCTAACAGGAAATCAGTGACCTCTTGCACTCCATCCTCAAATTCATCTTGAGACAAGGACTGAATTTGTTAAAAAATTTCAATATAGCATTTACTTGCCGTTTGTATTCTCTTGTTGACACAGGTTATCCTAATTTTAACAAAAATAGTTGATTAAACAATACTACTTTTTGACCGCAATGCTATTTCTCGACAATGCAATGAGAGTCAATTACAGTGTGAACACTATCCATATGCCTTTCAAGCAGACCAATATGGATATAGCCGCACCATAATTTCCACAATACTTTTTCTGTATGAGAGCTTTGACTGACCCCCACTCCAATACTTTGTGACATTGTATAGCATTACCAACTAAGGTAACAAACATGTGGAAGCTAGGATTTCTCAGAAACCAGAGACAAAAAGCAGTGAGTTTTAGTGTGAATTTGTCATGAGTTTTTGTGCCGTTTAAAGAACGGCTCATCTCTCAAAGCATCCTAATTACTCTGGCCCAGGCCCTTGGGCCAGATAGAACAAAAGCTTGTAGCTAGGCAAGTTATTGCTGCAAACTGAATTTACTTCTGGTCAGAACCCCAAAATCAAACAGTAAGCTTATCTATTTTATTGGTTTGGATAGAAAATTCGTATATGGCAGACACATTGAAGGTTTATCAGCAAGTGAACTTGGCGTGTTTCAGTGGATATAATTTTTCTGGCCCAACAATTGAAAAAGGTTTTGTGGATAAAAGTGATCTAACAATGCTTCAGAACAGAAGACTGCAAGATATCGCTATCTGTATGTAGAGGGTGAAACAGAAACTATGCCCCATCAAAATATGCAAGCTACTACACACACATTGCTCACCCTACAACCGCAAGACTGCAAGATATCGCTATCCTTATGTATAGGGTTCTTAATCCCATCGGCTAGATATTTCAAGACACATTAATAAAGTTTATGTATGTATGTGACAAATCACACCTGTCAACCCTGCAACTACAAGACTGCAAGATATTGCTATCCTTATGTATAGTATCAAGTGTCACACTATTCGGCGGTGCTTTAGTTCACATTTTCGGCTTATTTTATTGCAACGATATGCCCTCCAGCCCCAAATTTCCATAAAGCCAGAAGTCTTTAAACATGAAGGAGGTTTTCGAGGGGTTTAAATCCTAACTAGATCAAAAGGTCGAAAGCCTTGCATCAGGTTCAGTCTCCCAAATGAGCAACGGAACTCAGAAAGAGCGGCTGAAGTAGGAAAGTTGAAATTCCCAGCCAACAAGGACCAGTTTTTTTTTAATTCTGAGCTGCAAATTAAGGGACTCTGGATTATACTGCCAATTTCCTGGCTGCGCAGGATGTGGAGAAAGCCAGCGAGAAGGTGGAAGAACTGAAGAAAAGTCTACACCATCTTCAAAAGATTATCAAACTTGCTAAGAACGAGGCCAGTTGGCTGGCTGTTAAAGAAGACCAAACCGAGGAGCTCAAGAGCGACTCAGAGGATGAGAAACGGATAAAAAGAAGCGTAAGAAAAAAATGCCTTCAAAGGAACCTAGAAAGCCAAGAATTCGTCTAATGCTCCTATTTCTTGCTCTGGTGATGATAGGAGACTTTTTAAAGATACGCTCATTGCCCTTTCTTTGACTCTCAGCATGGCAGGCAAGTGCTCTCACTCTGCCTGCCTTATAGTTTGTGTCTTTTGGTATGCGTGTGCTCTGGAGAAGAAAAATATTTTTTCCTGCAGACGAACATAGTGAGGGAGTAGGAAAATGCATTTTCCTTCAGACGTTAGTGAGAGCATCCATGCCTTCATGCTAACCCGTTTTGTGTTAGCACGTGGAGTCTCCTGAGACTCCAGTTGAGTATATTAAGGAGTGTCTTCCCTGATGTATTCATCAATTGTGACACTACTCGTTGGTGCTTTAATTCACATTTTCCGCTTATTTTATTTTATTGGTTAGTTTATTTGAACTTTTTTGGTGGTCGCTCTGCTTCTGGATTACTTGTTTCTTCCTTTTGAGGCCGTCAAATGCCTTCTGTGACATATATCTGCTTCAGATGCGGAAAAAGAGGCCACTGGAGCTCTAGTTGAGGAGGACTTCACGACAGATTCGGACCTACAAGCCAGCTGTTCAAAGGAGCAGTTAGCTCAGCATTTGGGCATCAACCCCGTAAAGGAGTTGAGTGATAACATGGCTGGAGTTTTTTAGGACGTCATTAAGGTAGACGATATATTTTCTCCAACTTCTAAATTTCAGGGGGTACATCGGAACCTGTTTTAGCTCCTTTACCCATAAAAGGTAGACTAAAAGCTCACGTCCAGTTTTGGAAAAGAATAAATGCTCCCTCTTTCATCACGGAATGCATTACAGAAGGCCACAAGATACCTTTCCACCTTACTCCAACAGCAGAGTTCAAGAATAATTCCTCTGCTCTGAAACACTCTGACTTTGTCCAATCAGTGATTCTACAGTTGTTTACCTCCGGGAGAGTTTGTAAAGTGTCCAAGTTTTACCTCAGTGTTATTAATCCCCTCTCTGTTTCTGTCCAGAGTTGCGGGAAAAACACTTAATTTTGGACTTGACATAAGTGAATTAATATATCTTTAAGCAGAATTTCAAGTTTGAAGATCGGAGAGTTGGGCTAGATTATTTTGAGACAGGTAGTTACTTTACTAAGTTTGACCTTACAGTGCCGTAGCGTGGGGAGGGGCCGGGGGGGCCCGGGCCCCCCCCCAATAATTTGGCAAACTCAAAAAAATATATATTGAACACAAGAGTAGAACAGTAAAAATGAAGGTTAGAATAATTATTTTGGGATTGAGTTAGCTTAATTAACACTCCGCGGTTAATTAGCCTTGTAAGTTTGTTTTCCAAGTACCGCAGTGCTATTTGAATACCCTTTTCCACCAAAGAGGTACCTTCAACTCTTACTAATTTTGAAACAAAAATATGGAAGTGGCGTTACATTTTTCGTCTCACCGCTATTGTGACAGTGAGACACGTTTGGTCAGCGGTCTCGCTGTTCCAAAGCATTCGATACTTGTCTTCATAGTTAATCGAGGGGACTGGTTATGAAAGCCGGCGAACTTCAAAGGGATAGCTTATTGTTTTGGTTTTTCGAGTTCAACCTAGCGTGACCGTGCATCACATAGACTCAAGATGGCGTCTCACATGTGAGCGTTTGTACTGATGACTGCACGTTTTACGTCTGTAATATTACTATTCCTTCTTAAATACTGCTTGTATGTATCTATAAATGAAGAAGGAATGCCCGGAGATAACTGCTCTGTTTTTGGTTGCGGCTCGTCCCGCAAAACGAAAGGAATCGGCATCTGGAAACTTCCTGCCCCTCGCAATGCTGAATACAAGAAATGGCGAGAACTTTGGCTAAACGAATTGACCAAAACACGCGTTGTAGACAAAGATTTCAAGCGCCAGATCGACAATGATGGTGTCTTTACGTGCGAAAACCATTTTAGGCCCGAGGATATTGAGATTTGTAAGTATTAAATGCAATCTTATAAGTTTAACTACACGCGATCCTAGACATAATCTGCGCGGTGCTTAGGTGCATAGCTTATCAATTAACTTGAGCTTTGATAAACTTCAAACGTTATATTCTGATTCTGTTTGTTTGTGATTGTTTCTACTCTAGTTCAATCTGAAAAGATGCAGAAAAAGAAACCGAAGTTTGGTGCCTTGCCAACAGTAAACATGCCGAAGCGTAGCTTCACAACACCAGTAAATGTGCGTCCACCTCGAAGCGCAGTCAACGAAATCCCAGAAGTGGCCCCTAAAAAATGCTACAGTGACTTTAAAGATCTAGTAAAACGAGTGAAATCTTTGAAAATTCTAAGTGAGTGGATCTTAGAGGCAGCAATCGATCGAATTGTATTGACAAAGAAGAGTTCTCTGCTTGTGTTACCAAAGATTCAGCTCACCATCGATGATAGTCTTGGTTTTTCTGTGTCTGTGTTTGGATGGTTTCTGCCAGATGATCATGCGATTCATCTTGAAACCTTGCGATCCGTTATGAACATCACAGTCTCTGAACTTATCCAGAGAATTGATGTTCTCTTGATTTGCCCTGGAGTGAGACCATTTGAACTGTCATCCGATATCGTACACCACATTATACCGAAGTCAGTGGATCCGTTATTCAGAGATGATTCTGAGATATTCCCACAGCTGGAATATTGGAGAACACGGGACTGTGAAGTTTTGGTGGAGCATGGTGAGCAGTGCTGTGTTTGCAACAAATACTCTCACAAGTCAGAGGTGGATCAGAAAGCAAAGCAAAGAAAGCTTGCAAAGCCTGCTCATTTGTTTGCTCCAGTCTCTCACACAACACCAGAGAGAATAAAGCTAACCCTAAAAACACAGAGGCTTAAGTGTGCAGAACTAGAACGAAAGCTTGAAGAAATGAAATCAGAGATAGAAAAGTCAAGTGTAGAAGTAGACAACCAGTTAAGCAATGACATTACAAGTATA
The DNA here is from genome assembly GCF_964205215.1 of Stylophora pistillata. Taxonomy (NCBI): domain Eukaryota; kingdom Metazoa; phylum Cnidaria; class Anthozoa; order Scleractinia; family Pocilloporidae; genus Stylophora; species Stylophora pistillata. The sequence continues at coordinate 13,491,249 of NC_142527.1, read as the reverse complement.
TTGGGGACATCCAATGAAAATATCACTCCATTCATGGATCTGTTCTGGCAGCAGCAAAAGAAATTGATGACAAAGAGTAAAACTGGTGTCCGATACCATCCTATGATCATTCGATACTGCTTGTCACTTGCTACCAAGTCCCCAGCATGCTATGAAGAGCTCAGGAAAAGTAACATCCTTGTACTGCCGAGCCAACGCACATTGAAGGACTATAGAAATTGTATACGACCCAAAGCTGGCATTCAAGAGGAAGTACTTGAGGAGTTGAATGTTCTTACAAACAGCTACTTCGATGTGCAACGATACATTGTGCTCCTTTTTGACGAAATGAAAATTTTGTCAAATCTGGTATTTGACAAAGTATCTGGGAAACTAACTGGTTTCCTTGACCTGGGAGATCCTGATATAAACTTTGGAACACTTGAAAAAGCTGACAAGATTGCAAGCCATGCTATGGTCTTTTATATCAGAGGTCTCTGTACTGAGTTGAAGTTCAGCTTAGCCTATTTTGCCACCGATGGGATTACATCTTATCAGCTTATGCCATTGTTTTGGCAAGCAGTATGTGTGCTTGAGTTAGCTTGTAATCTTTGGGTGATGGCAAGTACATCAGATGGAGCGTCACCCAACCGAGCATTGTACAGAATGCACAAAGCTCTTGATGGTAATGCTGGAACTGATGTGTGCTATCGCACTGTGAACCTCTATGCACCGGACAGGTTCATATATTTTTGTTCTGATGCTCCCCATCTCATTAAGACTACAAGAAATTGTGTCTACAGCTCTGGTCATGGTACATGTACTCGGTAAGTCGATATATTTGAAACTATTATTGTAGAGATATAATTTCACAGAATAAAATTTGCACTTTCAATGCATCCATGTTAGAAATTGTATGATTTATTCATATAATTGACAACAGAGTCAAACATTTCCCTTGCTTTTAGTAAGAGGTGAAATAATATAGTCAAGCTAGAATTATTGGTATTTTGACTAGATAACATTAGCTAACATGGTTACTATGGTTACAAACAATAAGATTTTTACGT